>NC_091373.1:12433754-12565890 GCF_038502225.1 Cherax quadricarinatus
ACTCCTGTGTATAATTTTTCTAGCCCTCGCTCTGGGATTATGGAGATATCTTCATAAAAAAATCCATTTGTCTATGCATGAGAGGCTATCCTGAGAGATGGCAATTCCCAAGTGTTGGTAACTTCGGCTATACTGGAAGGAAACCTCTTAAGCTGCTATAGCTAATGAACCCTTGCTGGAAAATATTTGACGGTATTCTCACTGTCCCACTGAGAGTCCCCTTTGCTGACTGCCAAGCTCCACGCCTCGCTTGTCCTGATAGCTGACTTATTTGGTTCTTTGTTCACCGTGTACTCAGATTTCCCGGTGTGCTCTATCTCTCCTGGCCCAGGATATGTCTGGCCACCCTGTGGTCAGTAACGGCGGTAAGACGGGCTGCTTGAGGGGCTTCAGACCCCCAAAATGTTTTCAACCCCCAAATAAAAACAGTAAAAATAACGCTGCTTCAAAATAAGTCTCCTAGCTCCATCTTTCAACCAGATAGTCACTCCAAAGCACTCCCCCAGTTTAGAAATTCCGGCACCGCCCGTTCCTGTGGTCCGAAAGATCCAGGAGTGGTTAGGTCGCCTCCATGTGTGGCACAGGGATATTGTATTCTGTTGTTGGTGTCCTAGGTTGTACCGCCTGAGCGGCTAGTTTATTGTGCACCTATGAGTGGCAGCGCAAACAAAGCAGGTCCTGCTCACACCTAACCCATCTGGCGCATGTTAGTTGGCCCTGCTCACACCTAACCCATCTGGCGCATGTTAGTTGATCCTGCTTACACCTAACCCATCTAGCCCTTGTTGGTTGGTCCTGCACAAACCTAACCCATCTGGCGCATGTTAGTTGGTCCTGCTTACACCTAACCCATCTAGCCCTTGTTGGTTGGTCCTGCTAACACCCAGCCCTTCTCACCAGTATTTTTATTTACGGTTACTATTACCGCTCTAGCTTCGTCACTTGGCTCCCGACACTGAGCTCAGTTGTCTCTGTATTAGCACTGAAGAAGCCGCTCGTGGCGTAACATCTTAATGATTTTCCTGAAATGCGCTGTACCTATGTGTCTTTGTTCACTTCAGTGTCTTGATCCATAAGTATGCCAGTGTCTTGGTCCATAAGTATGCCAGTGTCTTGGTCCATAAGTATGCCAGTGTCTTGGTCCATAAGTATGCCAGTGTCTTGGTCCATAAGTATGCCAGTGTCTTGGTCCATAAGTATGCCAGTGTCTTGGTCCATAAGTATGCCAGTGTCTTGATCCATAAGTATGCCAGTGTCTTGGTCCATAAGTATGCCAGTGTCTTGATCCATAAGTATGCCAGTGTCTTGGTCCATAAGTGTGTCAGTGTCTTGGTCCATAAGTGTGCCAGTGTCTTGATCCATAAGTATACCAGTGTCTTGATCCATAAGTATGCCAGTGTCTTGGTCCATAAGTATGCCAGTGTCTTGGTCCATAAGTGTGTCAGTGTCTTGGTCCATAAGTATGCCAGTGTCTTGGTCCATAAGTATGTCAGTGTCTTGATCCATAAGTATGCCAGTGTCTTGATCCATAAGTATGCCAGTGTCTTGGTCCATAAGTGTGTCAGTGTCTTGATCCATAAGTATGCCAGTGTCTTGGTCCATAAGTATGCCAGTGTCTTGATCCATAAGTATGCCAGTGTCTTGGTCCATAAGTATGCCAGTGTCTTGGTCCATAAGTATGCCAGTGTCTTGATCCATAAGTATGCCAGTGTCTTGATCCATAAGTATGCCAGTGTCTTGGTCCATAAGTGTTTCAGTGTCTTGATCCATAAGTATGCCAGTGTCTTGGTCCATAAGTATGCCAGTGTCTTGATCCATAAGTATGCCAGTGTCTTGATCCATAAGTATGCCAGTGTCTTGGTCCATAAGTATGCCAGTGTCTTGGTCCATAAGTATGCCAGTGTCTTGATCCATAAGTATACCAGTGTCTTGGTCCATAAGTATGCCAGTGTCTTGGTCCATAAGTATGCCAGTGTCTTGATCCATAAGTATGCCAGTGTCTTGATCCATAAGTATGCCAGTGTCTTGGTCCATAAGTGTGTCAGTGTCTTGATCCATAAGTATGCCAGTGTCTTGGTCCATAAGTATGCCAGTGTCTTGATCCATAAGTATGCCAGTGTCTTGATCCATAAGTATGCCAGTGTCTTGGTCCATAAGTGTGTCAGTGTCTTGATCCATAAGTATGCCAGTGTCTTGGTCCATAAGTATGCCAGTGTCTTGATCCATAAGTATGCCAGTGTCTTGATCCATAAGTATGCCAGTGTCTTGGTCCATAAGTATGCCAGTGTCTTGGTCCATAAGTGTGCCAGTGTCTTGATCCATAAGTATGCCAGTGTCTTGGTCCATAAGTATGCCAGTGTCTTGATCCATAAGTATGCCAGTGTCTTGATCCATAAGTATGCCAGTGTCTTGGTCCATAAGTATGCCAGTGTCTTGATCCATAAGTATGCCAGTGTCTTGATCCATAAGTATGCCAGTGTCTTGGTCCATAAGTATGCCAGTGTCTTGGTCCATAAGTATGCCAGTGTCTTGGTCCATAAGTGTGCCAGTGTCTTGGTCCATAAGTGTGCCAGTGTCTTGATCCATAAGTATGCCAGTGTCTTGGTCCATAAGTATGCCAGTGTCTTGATCCATAAGTATGCCAGTGTCTTGATCCATAAGTATGCCAGTGTCTTGGTCCATAAGTATGCCAGTGTCTTGGTCCATAAGTGTGCCAGTGTCTTGGTCCGTAAGTGTGCCAGTGTCTTGATCCATAAGTATGCCAGTGTCTTGATCCATAAGTATGCCAGTGTCTTGATCCATAAATATGCCAGTGTCTTGGTCCATAAGTGTGCCAGTGTCTTGATCCATACGTGTGCCAGTGTCTTGGTCCATAAGTATGTCAGTGTCTTGATCCATAAGTATGCCAGTGTCTTGGTCCATAAGTGTACCAGTGTCTTGATCCATAAGTATGTCAGTGTCTTGGTCCATAAGTGTGCCAGTGTCTTGGTTCATAAGTATGCCAGTGTCTTGATCCATAAGTGTGCCAGTGTCTTGGTCCATAAGTGTGCCAGTGTCTTGGTCCATAAGTGTGCCAGTGTCTTGATCCATACGTGTGCCAGTGTCTTGGTCCATAAGTATGTCAGTGTCTTGATCCATAAGTATGCCAGTGTCTTGGTCCATAAGTGTACCAGTGTCTTGATCCATAAGTATGTCAGTGTCTTGGTCCATAAGTGTGCCAGTGTCTTGGTTCATAAGTATGCCAGTGTCTTGATCCATAAGTGTGCCAGTGTCTTGGTCCATAAGTGTGCCAGTGTCTTGGTCCATAAGTATACCAGTGTCTTGGTCCATAAGTGTGCCAGTGTCTTGGTCCATAAGTGTGCCAGTGTCTTGATCCATAAGTATGTCAGTGTCTTGGTCCATAAGTGTGCCAGTGTCTTGATCCATAAGTGTGCCAGTGTCTTGATCCATAAGTGTGCCAGTGTCTTGGTCCATAAGTGTGCCAGTGTCTTGGTCCATAAGTATACCAGTGTCTTGGTCCATAAGTATACCAGTGTCTTATTCTATAAGTATACCACAACTCTCTCCCTCGCGAACATTTAAACCCCTTATACCATTACCCCAATCCCCTCCTCCCACAATGGCTACCACGACTCATTCGCCGCGAGTTCAGTCCCCACCCGTACCGTGGTTTGTTTGTAATCGTGTCATTACGATTTCGTGAGTCATGATAGCGGCTTTGAGGGGACTTGAGCTAGAGTTCGTCATGGCCACGTTGGCAGGAGATTCATACCTAAAAACTTGCACTTGTGGTCACAGTCGTGGCCTATGCTAACCCTCATATGGTGTATAAATATACCTAGTTGGATGAATCTTATTATAGCCAGTTGGCTCAGTGGTTAACGCGTCGGTCTGGAGTTTCACGACTCACCCGCCGCGAGTTTAACCCCCACCCGTACCGTAGTTTATGCCTACCACACTTCCACCATCTCAGCTGCCCCCACCACAGCCTCAAGCATACAAATTTCCGCCTCGTCAACCAGCACATCCACCACTACCATCACCAATCACCAACCCCTCAACTAGCACCTCCATCTCTACAACCACCATCATCAACCACCAACCCCTCATCCAGTACCTCCACCTCTACAACTACCATCACCAACTACCAACCAATAAGCCAGCACTTCCATCTCTACAACTACCATCACCAATCACCAACCCCTCAACTAGCACCTCCACCTCTACAACACCATCACCAACAACCAACCCCTCAACCAGCACCAACACTCTCTCCATCTCCTTATCCTCCCTCCTTGCTGAGATTTGCAAGTCTGACATGCCACCGAAGTTGCGCAGTTCATGTCCACCTCTGGTGATATATTGGACCTGATGCTGACTCCGAGGTCCTGGTGTGGAGCCGCGCCACCAGGGGTAGTGACCCCAAGAACACACTTTCACCATTATAGGCAATGGACGTATGGCCAGTTCTGCAATAATAATATATTAAGGAATCTAATTCAATAATTTTTAAAGGGGTGGATCGATAAGCCAGTGGAAGGCCTCGGTCAGATGACCAAAAGCTCCAGCTGCGGGTCGTATGACTAAGACCCGCATTAGGAAACACTAGTTCGGTTTCCTGACAAACCTTACCTAACCAAACCAATTCTGCTAACGCCTGCTGTCCCATTCACCTAGCAGTAAACAGGTACCTACGTACTCATCTAGTTGTGGTTGCAGGGGTTGAGTCACAGCTCCTGGTCCCGAGCTGTGAGGATCGCAGCCTAGGATAGGACCCAAGGACCGGAGGTAAACAACCCACTCTGCTTAACTGTCTTGTGTTAATCTAGGTTATTAACCCGCCTGAGATTGAATAAAGTCATCGGCTAACTACAATCTATCCTTAAGAGATAACGAAACTTCGCACTCGAGTGAGAGTTAGCAACGAGAGACTCGAGTGAAAGCTAACAACGTGAGACTCGAGTGAGAGCTAACAACGAGAGACTCGAGTGAGAGCTAACGTGAGACTCGAGTGAGAGCTAACAACGAGAGACTCGAGTGAGAGCTAACAACGTGAGACTCGAGTGAGAGCTAACAACGAGAGACTCGAGTGAGAGCTAACAACGAGAGGCTCGAGTGAGAGCTAACAACGAGAGACTCGAGTGAGAGCTAACAACGTGAGACTCGAGTGAGAGCTAACAACGAGAGACTCGAGTGAGAGCTAACAACGAGAGGCTCGAGTGAGAGCTAACAACGTGAGACTCGAGTGAGAGCTAACAACGTGAGACTCGAGTGAGAGCTAACAACGAGAGACTCGAGTGAGAGCTAACAACGTGAGACTCGAGTGAGAGCTAACAACGAGAGGCTCGAGTGAGAGCTAACAACGAGAGGCTCGAGTGAGAGCTAACAACGAGAGGCTCGAGTGAGAGCTAACAACGAGAGGCTCGAGTGAGAGCTAACAACGAGAGACTCGAGTGAGAGCTAACAACGAGAGACTCGAGTGAGAGCTAACAACAAGAGACTCGAGTGAGAGCTAACAACAAGAGACTCGAGTGAGAGCTAACAACAAGAGACTCGAGTGAGAGCTAACAACAAGAGACTCGAGTGAGAGCTAACAACAAGAGACTCGAGTGAGAGCTAACAACAAGAGACTCGAGTGAGAGCTAACAACAAGAGACTCGAGTGAGAGCTAACAACAAGAGACTCGAGTGAGAGCTAACAACGAGAGACTCGAGTGAGAGCTAACAACGTGAGACTCGAGTGAGAGCTAACAACGAGAGGCTCGAGTGAGAGCTAACAACGAGAGGCTCGAGTGAGAGCTAACAACGAGAGGCTCGAGTGAGAGCTAACAACGAGAGGCTCGAGTGAGAGCTAACAACGAGAGACTCGAGTGAGAGCTAACGACAAGAGACTCGAGTGAGAGCTAACAACAAGAGACTCGAGTGAGAGCTAACAACAAGAGACTCGAGTGAGAGCTAACAACAAGAGACTCGAGTGAGAGCTAACAACAAGAGACTCGAGTGAGAGCTAACAACGTGAGACTCGAGTGAGAGCTAACAACGAGAGGCTCGAGTGAGAGCTAACAACGAGAGGCTCGAGTGAGAGCTAACAACGAGAGGCTCGAGTGAGAGCTAACAACGAGAGGCTCGAGTGAGAGCTAACAACGAGAGACTCGAGTGAGAGCTAACAACAAGAGACTCGAGTGAGAGCTAACAACAAGAGACTCGAGTGAGAGCTAACAACAAGAGACTCGAGTGAGAGCTAACAACAAGAGACTCGAGTGAGAGCTAACAACAAGAGACTCGAGTGAGAGCTAACAACAAGAGACTCGAGTGAGAGCTAACAACAAGAGACTCGAGTGAGAGCTAACAACAAGAGACTCGAGTGAGAGCTAACAACAAGAGACTCGAGTGAGAGCTAACAACAAGAGACTCGAGTGAGAGCTAACAACGTGAGACTCGAGTGAGAGCTAACAACGAGAGGCTCGAGTGAGAGCTAACAACGAGAGGCTCGAGTGAGAGCTAACAACGAGAGGCTCGAGTGAGAGCTAACAACGAGAGGCTCGAGTGAGAGCTAACAACGAGAGACTCGAGTGAGAGCTAACAACAAGAGACTCGAGTGAGAGCTAACAACAAGAGACTCGAGTGAGAGCTAACAACAAGAGACTCGAGTGAGAGCTAACAACAAGAGACTCGAGTGAGAGCTAACAACAAGAGACTCGAGTGAGAGCTAACAACAAGAGACTCGAGTGAGAGCTAACAACAAGAGACTCGAGTGAGAGCTAACAACAAGAGACTCGAGTGAGAGCTAACAACAAGAGACTCGAGTGAGAGCTAACAACGAGAGACTCGAGTGAGAGCTAACAACGTGAGACTCGAGTGAGAGCTAACAACGAGAGGCTCGAGTGAGAGCTAACAACGAGAGGCTCGAGTGAGAGCTAACAACGAGAGGCTCGAGTGAGAGCTAACAACGAGAGGCTCGAGTGAGAGCTAACAACGAGAGACTCGAGTGAGAGCTAACAACAAGAGACTCGAGTGAGAGCTAACAACAAGAGACTCGAGTGAGAGCTAACAACAAGAGACTCGAGTGAGAGCTAACAACAAGAGACTCGAGTGAGAGCTAACAACAAGAGACTCGAGTGAGAGCTAACAACAAGAGACTCGAGTGAGAGCTAACAACAAGAGACTCGAGTGAGAGCTAACAACAAGAGACTCGAGTGAGAGCTAACAACAAGAGACTCGAGTGAGAGCTAACAACAAGAGACTCGAGTGAGAGCTAACAACAAGAGACTCGAGTGAGAGCTAACAACAAGAGACTCGAGTGAGAGCTAACAACAAGAGACTCGAGTAAGAGCTAACAACAAGAGACTCGAGTGAGAGCTAACAACAAGAGACTCGAGTGAGAGCTAACAACAAGAGACTCGAGTGAGAGCTAACAACAAGAGACTCGAGTGAGAGCTAACAACAAGAGACTCGAGTGAGAGCTAACAACAAGAGACTCTAGTGAGAGCTAACAACAAGAGACTCGAGTGAGAGCTAACAACAAGAGACTCGAGTGAGAGCTAACAACAAGAGACTCGAGTGAGAGCTAACAACAAGAGACTCGAGTGAGAGCTAACAACAAGAGACTCGAGTGAGAGCTAACAACAAGAGACTCGAGTGAGAGCTAACAACAAGAGACTCGAGTGAGAGCTAACAACAAGAGACTCGAGTGAGAGCTAACAACAAGAGACTCGAGTGAGAGCTAACAACAAGAGACTCGAGTGAGAGCTAACAACAAGAGACTCGAGTGAGAGCTAACAACAAGAGACTCGAGTGAGAGCTAACAACAAGAGACTCGAGTGAGAGCTAACAACAAGAGACTCGAGTGAGAGCTAACAACAAGAGACTCGAGTGAGAGCTAACAACAAGAGACTCGAGTGAGAGCTAACAACAAGAGACTCGAGTGAGAGCTAACAACAAGAGACTCGAGTGAGAGCTAACAAGAGACTCGAGTGAGAGCTAACAACAAGAGACTCGAGTGAGAGCTAACAACAAGAGACTCGAGTGAGAGCTAACAACAAGAGACTCGAGTGAGAGCTAACAACAAGAGACTCGAGTGAGAGCTAACAACAAGAGACTCGAGTGAGAGCTAACAACAAGAGACTCGAGTGAGAGCTAACAACAAGAGACTCGAGTGAGAGCTAACAACAAGAGACTCGAGTGAGAGCTAACAACAAGAGACTCGAGTGAGAGCTAACAACAAGAGACTCGAGTGAGAGCTAACAACAAGAGACTCGAGTGAGAGCTAACAACAAGAGACTCGAGTGAGAGCTAACAACAAGAGACTCGAGTGAGAGCTAACAACAAGAGACTCGAGTGAGAGCTAACAACGAGAGAGAGTGAGAGCTAACAACAAGAGTGAGAGCTAACAACAGAGACTCGAGTGAGAGCTGAGAGACTCGAGTGAGAGCTAACAACGAGAGGCTCGAGTGAGAGCTAACAACGAGAGGCTCGAGTGAGAGCTAACAACGAGAGGCTCGAGTGAGAGCTAACAACGAGAGACTCGAGTGAGAGCTAACAACAAGAGACTCGAGTGAGAGCTAACAACAAGAGACTCGAGTGAGAGCTAACAACAAGAGACTCGAGTGAGAGCTAACAACAAGAGACTCGAGTGAGAGCTAACAACAAGAGACTCGAGTGAGAGCTAACAACAAGAGACTCGAGTGAGAGCTAACAACAAGAGACTCGAGTGAGAGCTAACAACGAGAGGCTCGAGTGAGAGCTAACAACAAGAGACTCGAGTGAGAGCTAACAACGAGAGACTCGAGTGAGAGCTAACAACGAGAGGCTCGAGTGAGTGCTAACAACGAGAGGCTCGAGTGAGAGCTAACAACGAGAGGCTCGAGTGAGAGCTAACAACGAGAGGCTCGAGTGAGAGCTAACAACGAGAGGCTCGAGTGAGAGCTAACAACGAGAGACTCGAGTGAGAGCTAACGAGAGACTCGAGTGAGAGCTAACAACGAGATGCTCGAGTGAGAGCTAACAACGAGAGGCTCGAGTGAGAGCTAACAACGAGAGGCTCGAGTGAGAGCTAACAACGAGAGGCTCGAGTGAGAGCTAACAACGAGAGGCTCGAGTGAGAGCTAACAACGAGAGGCTCGAGTTAGAGCTAACAACGAGAGACTCGAGTGAGAGCTAACAACGAGAGACTCGAGTGAGAGCTAACAACGAGAGACTCGAGTGAGAGCTAACAACGAGAGACTCGAGTGAGAGCTAACAACGAGAGACTCGAGTGAGAGCTAACAACGAGAGGCTCGAGTGAGAGCTAACAACGAGAGACGAGTGAGAGCTAACAACGAGAGACTCGAGTGAGAGCTAACAACGAGAGACTCGAGTGAGAGCTAACAACGAGAGACTCGAGTGAGAGCTAACAACGAGAGACTCGAGTGAGAGCTAACAACGAGAGGCTCGAGTGAGAGCTAACAACGAGAGGCTCGAGTGAGAGCTAACAACGAGAGACTCGAGTGAGAGCTAACAACGAGATACTCGAGTGAGAGCTAACAACGAGAGACTCGAGTGAGAGCTAACAACGAGAGACTCGAGTGAGAGCTAACAACGAGAGACTCGAGTGAGAGCTAACAACGAGAGACTCGAGTGAGAGCTAACAACGAGAGACTCGAGTGAGAGCTAACAACGAGAGACTCGAGTGAGAGCTAACAACGAGAGGCTCGAGTGAGAGCTAACAACGAGAGGCTCGAGTGAGAGCTAACAACGAGAGGCTCGAGTGAGAGCTAACAACGAGAGACTCGAGTGAGAGCTAACAACGAGAGACTCGAGTGAGAGCTAACAACAAGAGACTCGAGTGAGAGCTAACAACAAGAGACTCGAGTGAGAGCTAACAACAAGAGACTCGAGTGAGAGCTAACAACGAGAGACTCGAGTGAGAGCTAACAACGAGAGACTCGAGTGAGAGCTAACAACGAGAGGCTCGAGTGAGAGCTAACAACGAGAGACTCGAGTGAGAGCTAACAACGAGAGACTCGAGTGAGAGCTAACAACGAGAGACTCGAGTGAGAGCTAACAACGAGAGGCTCGAGTGAGAGCTAACAACGAGAGACTCGAGTGAGAGCTAACAACGAGAGACTCGAGTGAGAGCTAACAACGAGAGACTCGAGTGAGAGCTAACAACGAGAGACTCGAGTGAGAGCTAACAACGAGAGACTCGAGTGAGAGCTAACAACGAGAGACTCGAGTGAGAGCTAACAACGAGAGACTCCTCGCTGAGATATTCACCGACAAAAACAAGAAACAAACATAATCTTACTATTATCATTAACAAAAACACTTTAATACTCTTCACTGAAAGCAACAAGAGAATATTTTTATTCGTAAAAACAAAAACAGTCACAACAGGTTGGAAATACTGATGACAACTTGAATATAATATAATATAATACAATGTATAATATAATATAACAAAGTGGAGCCACTAATGGCAATTATATACACGAGATTATAATTCAGAAAACCTCCAGTCATGTTATAGAAAGTTATGCTCTTAACACCCTTAAGTGGATTATATAATAACAATAGTAATTATAATAATCCCCCTCCGGTGGATTATATTATAATAACTTTTATTTCTACTAATACATAATACAACTATTACAGACCTAACTGGTATCACTGTAGTATTATAAAGTCCCTGGTTATGCAGAACATTTCTGGCAACTTAAGCTAATTTTGTTCTCCAGGGTGTTCCCCAGGGCTTTCCCCAGGGTGTTCCCCAGGGTGTTCCCCAGGGTGTTCCCCAGGATGTTCCCCAGGGTGTTCCCCAGGGTGTTCCCCAGGGCTTACCCCAGGGTGTTCCCCAGGGTGTTCCCCAGGGTGTTCCCCAGGGTGTTCCCCAGGGTGTTCCCCAGGGTGTTCCCCAGGGTGTTCCCCAGGGTGTTCCCCAGGGTGTTCTCCAGGGTGTTCTCCAGGGTGTTCTCCAGGGTGTTCCCCAGGGTGTTCCCCAGGGTGTTCCCCAGGGTGTTCTCCAGGGTGTTCTCCAGGGTGTTCCCCAGGGTGCTACCGACAACAGTCTACTAACACGCAGATACCTGGGTACTGATGGGTGAACTGGAACAGCAGGTGTAAAGAAACACGCCAAACGTTTCACCCATGCCGGACCATCAGTATATTTCAAAATGGCTGTGTGTATCCTATTCTTCCTAGCTTCTGTTCCTATACGCCCTATTCTTAGCAAGTATATTGTTGTTCCTATCTGCCCTATTTGTATCTTCTGTTTCTGTGTATACCCTATTCTTTCTAGGTATGTATCTTGTTATTCCTATGCACCCTATTTTCTTCCCACTAAGTACGTTGCACCTCGTAATATTGTTTGTCTTATTCCTTTTCTTCGCATTCGTCTCCCAGCGATGACTCGCATTGTTCTCTCAGAAATTTACAAATATTTAACATAAGCGAGCTCACACTGATTAAGTCAAACATAAAATAAAAGAAATCCTTTAGATTTCCTCTCCAGTCTGCTGAAGATGGTCTCAACTGTAAGACGAAATACTCAGTACTTTGTTTCCTCCATATGGGCTTGTATTACTGTTTATATATAGGAGGATGAAAATTTCTAGGTCTGGAAGGACAGTGTCACGGGTTTTAATATGAAAGTTTTCATCTCTTCAGTTCACTCTTCATTGGCCTTTAACCAAGCAGTAACAAAATTAGATATGTGGCATCCTTACTGAGTCAGATGTACTGTTTAGAGACGCTACGAGACCAAGTGTAAAAACTACTATGGCAAAGATAGATAGTGGATGGATGGATAGATAGTGACGAAATACACATGTGTAATATCTAGATGGATTGTAACATTAAAAACTATTACATTTTCTAAAAAATGAACGGAAAAATACTACTTGGAGAAATAGAAAATAATACAAATGAAATGTTGACTTAATTTACACAGATTTTTTTAAAGCCTTTCCAAGTGTGCGCACTGTGTAACAACACAGCAAAAGGAATAACTGGTAATTGGGCAGATAATTCTTCACCTTTCTAAAGAAAATAAACCCAGTGATCAATAGTTAACAAAATAAACCCAGAAAATGATTGGCTAAATAACAGTAACATTCAAAATGCGAGACATAATGCCAATGATAATTTTTAAGGCACTTTTATTCTCTGCTCTGGAATAATGTATATTTGAGGCAGACTGCACTGCAAATCTGCAGAATATACTCAGTTCTCAGTTAAACACCAAAACTATTAGAAATGCCTAAAATCCATGAAATTGAATCCATAGATCCAAATAGCATACTGCCGACAGTAGTGAAGGGGGAACACAGTGCACAACAAGCTTTAAGTTGTTCTCAGGAGAGAAAACTGCTCTTGGAAGATGCTGGAGGGACTGGATCTAAATTTGCTGGCTGAAATTGCTCTGTACAGGGTATACAGGGTCCAAGACTTTTTAACGCCCTTCAAACAAGGAAAATTACCTATGACATCTTCATGAAGGAACTGGATGAGTTCCTGAAAAAAATCTTGATTAGCTGAGCTGAGGTGCCTACGCTGGACTGCGTACAGCGAGCACCAACACGTTGACTGGTCAGGTCGTCAACATGGAAACCTCGTCTGAGACCGGACAGTGGGGGCCTGAGATCCGGAACCATATGAAAACATTTAATTTGCAGCAGCATCTGCTGTTGCTGCTCTAACAATCGTGTTACTAACAAAATGATGGGGGATATTAGTTCTTCACGATAACAAGTACTCATGGAACGACTCAGACGATACAGGCAACTCCGACGATCCGAGCAACGCCGACGATACGAGCAACTCCGACGAGACGAATCAGGTGACTTAAAGAATGCTGATGACTTCAACGATATAAGCGACTTCGACGATTCAGGTGACTTCAAGGATACGGGCGACTTCGACGATACGGTTGACTTCGATGAGTCATGTGACTTTAATGATACGGGTGACTTCGACCCTACGAGTGACTTCGACGATTCGGGTAACTTTTAACGATAGGGGGGACATCAACGATACGGACAACTCTGACGACACTGGTGACTTGATGACCCGCAAAGTTTTCCTGCTAACATTACATAAACTGTAAATATTGCGAGGCTCGCAGGATACACGAGAGAGGAGTGTCTAAACTACTACTATTATAAGGGGGAAATTTTCTTTTGTTTCCACGGAGACGCTTGAAGCACAGTTCTTTCATGAAAATCTGGTAAACCCCTTCAGGGTCATGTAGGAAAGTATCAGAAGCACTAGAGAAAGTGAAATAAACGAGAGGGGTTCCATACCTTGTAGTAGCATGCCGCGGTGTTCGTCTGTTGTAGTCTCTGTGTTTGTCTGTAGCAATGGTACCGTGTTTTCCCTGTTCGTGTTTCAGTGGGACCGTGTCTCTATTTTCGTCTTTGACAATGGTACAGTGTCTTTGTGTTCGTTGGCAGCAGTGGCAATGTGTGTCTGTGTTCGCCTGCAGCAGTGGTAGCGTATCTCTGTGCACACTGAAGGGGTTCACAGTGATACCGTGTCTCCGTGCACACTGAAGGGTTCACACTCTTACACTGGCCGCCTGTCGCTACTCCCCGCCACCGGCACCTCCCTGACACAACTTTCTCCGAGAGCAAGAGTAGTGAACACGGCCCTGCTACCGCAGGAGGCCGCTCCTCTCCGTCACTCACCCGCCTACCTAGCCTTGACTGATGGCTGCCCTAGCCACGCCCACACCGCCCATGACTACACTGACCCCAACACTGACACGTTGAGTCACGACTCGCCAACAATAACAACACTGAGAGTTTGCTTAGACACACATCAGACAGCTCATAATTTTGAATGTTGTGAAGTAATTACACCCACACTCAGCTCTGGCTAAAATTCAACCACTAAATCAAAACAACATATGTTGTTAAGTGCGGCTCGTGACTGGTAAGATTATTTTGAGCATAATGAGTATAATTGTACCTAAAAGATGTCATTTTATGCTCTTCCCATCTAGCTCTGTCTTAGGTTTAGGTCGGATAGTTATACGTAACTAACATTGGTAAATCATATCGCACAATGTGACATTAATTTTTTTATGTTGTGAACCGGTAAACCAGCGGAAGGCCTCGATCATAAGACCTAAAGCTCCAGCTAGCGGGCCAAGTGTTTCCTGACTCGCGTCAGGAAGCACTTGTGCCGTTTCTTGGCGAATACAACATCATTTCGTGATGTACAAGAGGGGAGATGGAAAGACGACGTTTCACTCATGCATGCACATGTATAAAAGAAACGTGAAAGGCAAATGTTTCACTCATGTATAAAAGAGAGACGTATGTAATGTTAGGTAACTTATTTTATGGAAATGTCTCGCCCACAAGCGACTTGAGTAAGACCTCACTGACCAGCCACTATATGATTAGGACCTCAGGAGAAATATACTTGTAACTCAAACCCCACCTTCCTCCCTCCCTTTCTTCCTCCATTCTTTCTTTCCTTCTTTTCTTCCTTTCTCCCTTCTTTCCTTCTTCCATTCCTTCTTTCTACTTGCTAATACCCAGCTTTACTTTCTACACTGTAGCTCTCAGAGGAGAATAAGTCACACTGCCGTTACTGAAACAGTTCACAACTAACCCACAATTTTCGAAGGAAACAGACGATGCTTCGATCTGATCGAAACAACTTGGTAATGGTTCAAGAAGGAAAGAAATATCGTTTTAAAATTTCCTCTCCAAGTAGTGGGTTGTGAAATGTAACTCTTATCTAAATTAGGGAGAGTGCGCTTACACTACTGAATTATATTAAATGTAATCAAACTCCCACTTTGTATACTGGTATCTTAATAGTGGGAAAAGTATAGTGGTGGTTTTATTGCTGGACATTATTAGTAGTAATACATCCAGGGGAACCGCTAAACCCATAGGGGTTTGTGTGAATTATTATGTGAGCAAATTACCTGCATGAGGTTTACAGGGCATTACCTGAATTATTACAGGCAAGTAATTTGGGTGAGATAAGTGGGACTTGAGTCACAGTAGGTCACAGGACTGTAACTCCCTCGATGCCCACTTCATCACCGCTCACACAAAAAGCTAGACCTGATATTAAATTAATAATTACAATATTAAAACCAACTACTCTGGTAAATTAAAATTGTGCACTGTATGTGATTAGGTTTGCTGGGTGCACAAAAGAAATTCATGTTACCACTTACCATTTAATTACTGTAGATGGATCACACCACAACACCTGCCTGACACCTAGACCCTACACTGGCCAGTTAGAGATCTAAATGAAAGGACTAATGGCACATTTCCCTGTGAGTGATGATTGTATCCCTTCCGCCATCCACACACAATTCATGAGGTCCCGCAAATTTCCTGTCCCAATTCTTCAGCAAGGGACATTAACACAGGTTCCTATTACAAATTCAGGCCGGAAAACCCTAATTTGGCCACGAAGACGCTGGATTATTAGTTGAATTTTCCACGGCAACCAGTGCCCACAAATTACAAATGGCGTTCACCCATCCGCGTCACTCAGCTGTTCTACACCCCTCTCACTCGAAATTTCTCGAAAGGGTCAAATCAGCATTACATTTTATTACACAATCATTGCATTATTCAAATTTACACATGCTGAATTTAGGAAAATTCAAAATTTTCCACAGGGGTCACACAGCGCATGAGGAGGCAGTTTAGTTGGATGCCGGGGAAGAACAGTCGCATCTCCTGTACACTCTCTGATGCCTCACCGACATCGAGGTGTACACAAATCTTTTAATATCCTTCAAGCTATCTTTGCGTAATAAGTTGTTAACGTGTCTATGTCACATCTTAACATGGTTGTGTATAGCAATTAAATTATATGTCTCATTATGGCCATCTAATGGCTTCTAGCTTCGCTCTAGTCTTATTTACGGTAACTTAAAGGAAATCCACAGGGCAAGCCAGTGCTAAAACTAGCAAGAAAGTGCTTAAACTAACAAGCCAGAGGTAAAACTAGCAGGCCAGTGCTAAAATTGGCAGGCCAGTGCTAAAACTAGTAAGCCAGTGCTAAAACTATTAGGCCAGTGCTAAAATTTGCAGGCCAAAGGTAATACTAGCAAGGCAGTGCTAAAACTAGCAGGCCAGAGGTAAAACTAGCAGGCCAGTTCTTAAACTAGCAGACCAGAGGTAAAACTAGATGTCAGTGCTAAACCTAGCAGGCCAGAGAAAACTAGCAAGCCAGAGGTAAAACTAGGAAGCCATAGGTAAAACTAGCCTGGAGTTTACCTGGAGAGAGTTCCGGGGGTCAACGCCCCCGCGGCTCGGTCTGTGACCAGGCCTCCTGGTGGATCAGAGCCTGATCAACCAGGCTGTTGCTGCTGGCTGCACGCAAATCAACGTACGAGCCACAGCCCGGCTGATCCGGAACTGACTTTAGGTGCTTGTCCAGTGCCAGCTTGAAGACTGCCAGGGGTCTGTTGGTAATCCCCCTTATGTGTGCTGGGAGGCAGTTGAACAGTCTCGGGCCCCTGACACTTATTGTATGGTCTCTTAACGTGCTAGTGACACCCCTGCTTTTCATTGGGGGGATGGTGCATCGTCTGCCAAGTCTTTTGCTTTCGTAGTGAGTGATTTTCGTGTGCAAGTTCGGTACTAGTCCCTCTAGGATTTTCCAGGTGTATATAATCATGTATCTCTCCCTCCTGCGTTCCAGGGAATACAGGTTTAGGAACCTCAAGCGCTCCAATGCTAAAACTAGAAAACCAGTGCTAAAACTAGCAGGCCAGTGCACTAGAAAAAAAATATAATTTAATTTTTTCCCCGGTTTGACCGATGTGTTTATCATGTCATTCCCCGTGGGAAACAAGCCTCAGAAACAACTGTGGCAGAATGTCGTTACAGTTCTCTATTTTATAAAAAATATCGTATATCCACTTTTCTCCGATGTTTTCATAATATTTACCGTGTGAAACACACTGCCTGGTCGCCCTGGGTTTTGAAAAAATGGGTATGGAGGGGGTTTCAGAATTATTTCTGGTAGCTATTTTTCGCATAATATTGGAACACGAATAGTACCAGGAGTTATTTACGCATAATATTAGCACATAAATAGTACCAGGTAGTTATTTACGCATATTATTGGCACATGAATAGTACCAGGTTTACAGTTATACACACTACGTAAGGAAGCTATAAAAAGCGACAAAAAAGAACAACCTTGGAAGATTTCCACAGGTGAAGCGGAAATGACAGAGTGTCATATTCGTACTGGGTAGTGACGACCTTGGTACCGCTGGTGACTGCAGGCGTCGTTATGTGACAAGACTGACAGGCAAATATATTGTAAGTTCCTGTTGTGTCAGGGAGCATGGTGTGTGTGTGTGTGTTGTGTGTGCACTCGTCTATATGTAGTTGCAGGGGTTGAGTCATAGCTCCTGGCCCCGTCTCTTCGCTGATTGCTACTAGGTCCACTCCCATCTTTGTGTGGACCCTGCTTCTACTACATCACTCTCCAGATTGTTCCACTTCCTGACAACTCGAAGGCTGAAGAAATACTTCCTAACATCCCTGTGACTCATCTGAGTTTTCGACTTCCAGTTGCGGCCCTCTTATTCCTATTTTCCATCTCTGAAACATTCTGCTCCTGTTCACCTTGCCAGTTCCCCACAGGATTTTGTATATCATGTCCCCCTAGTTCTCTTGTAGTCCAGTGTCATCATGTTGAGTTCCCTTAACTTCTCCTAATAGTACATACCACTTAGCTCCAGGACTAGTCTCGCTGCAAGCCTCTACACTTTCCCTAATTTCTTGATATACTTGACCAGGTGTGGGTTCCATACTGGTGTTGCTTACTCCAATATGGACTTGTACGCGGTTTGCAGTGTCGTGAATGACTCCTTACATAAATGTTGAAAAGCTATTAGTCTTAGATTTGCCAGACGCGCATTTGCTGCAGCGAATTATTTGACTGATGTGCGCCTCAGGGGATATGCTCAGTAGGATACTCATACCAAGGTCCTCCTTGAGTGTAGTTTGCAGCCTTTGCCCCTCGAGCTGTACTCCGTCTCCGGTCTTCTTTGTCCTTCCCAAAGCTTCAAAACTTTGCACTTGGTGGGGTTAAACTCCGGGATCCATTTATCAGACCAGGCCTGTAGCCTGTCCAGACTCTCCTCATTTGTTTCACATCGTCTGCAAACAGGGACACCTCTGACTATTCCTTCTGACAATTGCCCTGTTTAGATAGACTTGAAGATTGTTGCTAGCGACACAGTGCGTCTCTCAGGACCCTCGGAGAAATATCTGGTCCCATCGCCTTCGAGGTATGTAGCTCACATAGCAGTTTCTTCTCCACAGTTGTGTGTATTGTGTCCAACACTTGCTGGTGCACTCTTCTGCCTCGATTTCCTGGAACCCTTTATGTCTCTTGAGAATATCTCCCTAAATCTAATGCTGAGATCTTCACATACATCCTGATCATTCCTTGTGAGGTGTGTATGTGTGTGTTTTGGCTGTGGTAGTGGTTGTGGAGAGTCACGTGGTGTGCTAGTACATCTGTGTCCACGTTGTTTCTCCTGTGTACGGGAACACGTGCTCGTCAGTGTACGCTATCGCGGGAACGTGCCGGTGTGTTTGAGTGTAGGCTTGTGTGCGTGCGTCAGCCGCCAATTGTCTTAACTTTCTTGGTGTAGTTTGCTCACTCTCTCTCTCTCTCTTTCTCTCTCTCGCCTTTTTAGGGCAAATTTTCACCACCGTGCTTAGTGATAAGATGCATTGGTAAACAATTTCTCCGTAGCTGTCTCTGTCTCTCTGTCTCCGTCTTCATCTCTCTGGCTGGCTCTCTGTCGCTTTGTATCTGTTTCCGTGTTTTTGTCTGTATTTTTCTCTGTTAGTTACAAGTTGTTAAAGGCACTTTGACAATAGACATGTGTGTGTGTGTGTGTGTGTGTGTGTGTGTGTGTGTTTGAATGTATGAGTAACCCTCATTCTCGTGAGGTATTAGCTGTTTTTTACCGATACCTTAAAAATGGCCGATATCCACCGATACCGCAAACAAACCAGTAGTAGTAGTGTTAGTAGTAGAAGTTAGTAGTAGTGTTAGTAGTAGTAGTGTTAGTAGTAGAAGTTACTAGTAGTGTTAGTTTTAGTAGTAGTAATATTAAGATTAATTTGAACTTTCCTCTGGTTGTGTCATATTCGTCTGTATGTTTTTCCCTATAACGTGAGTCTACAACATTCATTTTTCTTACGACAAAAGAAGTAAAAGTGTTCTGCTTTCCATTCTTAGTGTTATATGTTTGATATTGTTTTCTTCTCTTCGTTTACTATGTTCTTATTTTACCTCCTTCTCTCCTGTATTTCCTGTGTTTTTATGCTCTCTCCTGTTTTTTTCCTGTATTCAGAATACGCTGTCACTCTTTTTCCTGTGTTCTCACGTTCTCTCCCTCTGTCTCTGTATATTCTTCTTGCTATGACTGCCTCTCGTTCCCAGAATATAACTTCACTTTGTGGTAACCTTGGCCAGTGGGAAAGCGGGTGTAGCCATTATTTTCTTACACAACTCTATATATATTAAAACAAGTGCTGTCCTACCTGAGCTCACTTGAAAGACCAGTCCTGTCTAAGGTATACAACCTTCAACAGTCGACTAACACCCAGCACTTTTTTACTGTTAAGTGAACAGGGGCAGAAGGTGTAAGACGTGCTTATGCGTTTTGTTCTCTACTTCAATCTAACTCGGGTTCTTTCGGTTGTTAATCGAACTCTCTTCCACTGAACTACACGTTACAGTTATAATTGTTCCACTGCAGGTATAACAAGCAGGAATGTGCTCTGTATATCATATCAAGCGGCTCCTGGTAGTAAAGAAGCATTAAATTCTTTTCCCCTGAATATTTTATATCAAGTGATACTATTGGTATTGAACACGTTGTGCTGGTTCTGGGTTTAAAGGTAGACCTGAAATGCTGCTTATCATATCATTAGCGTTGTTATTCTCGTTACTGTTACACGCCAGTCTTCAGCTTTATTGCAAGCAGCGTTAGTAGACCTGGAATGTTGCTTATCTTGTATCGTTGTTGTCCTCGTTACTACTACACTCCAATCTTCAAGCAGCGTTGTAGTGTTAGAAAGAGCAAAGTGGATATTATTTTTTTTTAATTATTTATTCTTTTTAGTTATTTTTACATTTCATCGACTGTTTCTCACCAAGGTAGGATACCCCAAGGAAGGAAACACATTCATCATCTTGTCAGAAGTGTGCGATCACAGTTCAGGTTATTGTTGAAATGCAACATTGCAGGCTGTTAAAGAGTGCAGGACCTGTACTTCCCACCTCTAGAACTCAGGTTTTCCACATTAATATTAACATTATGGTAAAAAAACAAATGTGTACCTCATATATTTGGAGGGTGTTCCGGGGGTCACCGCCCCTTGAACTGCTTATTATGATGAATAAGACATGTGCCTTATTCATCAGAATAAACAGTGTTATTTACATAGTTCAGTTTACAAATATGTATTAATCTTATATCTATTTTATATTTCGTGCAATGATTCTAATCTCTGCTTTTTCATTAGATGTATTTCTCTCTGGCTCCCCTAGTTTAAGGATTAAACTGGGGGGGGAGAATACTTTACCCCTAGTTTATGAAGTAAAGTATTCCTGATTAGTGGTGTGTAGGGGAATTAGTCTTAATATCCTACTTGTAGTCGATAGACTTTAAGGTTAACAAGGTACTTGTCACCACTACTGGAGACTTATGATACAAAATAACATGTAATGGAGATTAGTGGAATATAAATACTGACACGCTGGGAAAGAGAGAGAAATTCGGTGCAGTGTGATCAATTATTGATGACATTTCTCCCACATATTGAATCGAAGCTGTTTGTGGCTTGATAAAGCCCGCTGTGTGGGCGAAACTTCGTCAGTTAAGGATCACATTATGCAGGATTTGTGTCTTTTAAAATTAGTAGGAAATATTGAAAAAAAATATGATAAACACACATGGAAGAGCAAACTTGATTACTTGCAACGTTTGTTGTGCTTTTTAAGTGTACACTCACCACTTTTCTCCTCCATTGCAGCCAGAATTGAACTTACACGTGATTCTTTACTCTTCCTCTGCTGTTACACACAGACATAGACGCGCGCGCGCGAACACACACACACACACACACACACACACACACACACACACACACACACACACACACACACACACACACACACACACACACACACAACAGTCAAGGACCAGGTAATCAGGCTAAGGAAGAAAGGAGGAGAGACAACAAGAAATGACCGTGAAGTATGTGAAGAACTCAACAAGAGATTCAAAGAAGTGTTCACAGAAGAGACAGAAGGGACTCCAGAAAGACGGAGAGGTGGGGTACACCACCAAGTGCTGGACACAGTGCATACAACCGAGGAAGAAGTGAAGAGGCTTCTGAGTGAGCTAGATACCTCAAAGGCAATGGGGTCAGATAACATCTCCCCATGGGTATTGAGAGAGGGAGCAGAGGCGCTATGTGTACCCCTAACAACAATATTCAATACATCTATCGAAACAGGGAGATTGCCTGAGGCATGGAAGACAGCAAATGTAGTCCCAATCTTTAAAAAAGGAGACAGACATGAAGCGTTAAACTACAGACCAGTGTCACTGACATGTATAGTATGCAAAATCATGGAGAAGATTATCAGGAGAAGAGTGGTGGAACACCTAGAAAGGAATGATCTCATCAACAGCAGCCAAAATGGTTTCAGGGACGGGAAATCCTGTGTCACAAACCTACTGGAGTTCTATGACATGGTGACAGCAGTAAGACAAGAGAGAGAGGGGTGGGTGGATTGCATTTTCTTGGACTGCAAGAAGGCGTTTGACACAGTTCCACACAAGAGATTGGTGCAAAAACTGGAGGACCAAGCAGGGATAACAGGGAAGGCACTACAATGGATCAGGGAATACTTGTCAGGAAGACAGCAGCGAGTCATGGTACGTGGCGAGGTGTCAGAGTGGGTACCTGTGACCAGCGGGGTCCCGCAGGGGTCAGTCCTAGGACCAGTGCTGTTTCTGGTATTTGTGAACGACATGACGGAAGGAATAGACTCTGAGGTGTCCCTGTTTGCAGATGACGTGAAGTTGATGAGAAGAATTCACTCGATCGAAGACCAGGCAGAACTACAAAGGGATCTGGACAGGCTGCAGACCTGGTCCAGCAATTGGCTCCTGGAGTTCAATCCCACCAAGTGCAAAGTCATGAAGATTGGGGAAGGGCAAAGAAGGCCGCAGACGGAGTACAGTCTAGGAGGTCAGAGACTACAAACCTCACTCAAGGAAAAAGATCTTGGGGTGAGTATAACACCAGGCACATCTCCTGAAGCGCACATCAACCAAATAACTGCTGCAGCATATGGGCGCCTAGCAAACCTCAGAACAGCATTCCGACATCTTAATAAGGAATCATTCAGGACCCTGTACACCGTGTATGTTAGGCCCATATTGGAGTATGCGGCACCAGTTTGGAACCCACACCTAGCCAAGCACGTGAAGAAACTAGAGAAAGTGCAAAGGTTTGCAACAAGACTAGTCCCAGAGCTAAGAGGTATGTCCTACGAGGAGAGGTTAAGGGAAATCAACCTGACGACACTGGAGGACAGGAGAGATAGGGATGACATGATAACGACATACAAAATACTGAGAGGAATTGACAAGGTGGACAAAGACAGGATGTTCCAGAGATTGGACACAGTAACAAGGGGACACAGTTGGAAGCTGAAGACACAGATGAATCACAGGGATGTTAGGAAGTATTTCTTCAGCCACAGAGTAGTCAGTAAGTGGAATAGTTTGGGAAGCGATGTAGTGGAGGCAGGATCCATACATAGCTTTAAGCAGAGGTATGATAAAGCTCACGGCTCAGGGAGAGTGACCTAGTAGCGATCAGTGAAGAGGCGGGGCCAGGAGCTCGGACTCGACCCCCGCAACCTCAACTAGGTGAGTACAACTAGGTGAGTACACACACACACACACACACACACACACATGGGTCCTTAGAGAAGGAGCAGAGATGCTGTGCGTGCCTCTAACCACAATCTTCAACACATCCCTTGAAACTGGGCAACTACCTGAGAAATGGAAGACAGCTAATGTAGTCCCCATATTTAAGAAAGGAAACAGAAACGAGGCACTAAACTACAGACCTGTGTCTCTGACATGTATTGTGTGCAAAGTCATGGAGAAGATTATCAGGAGGAGAGTGGTCGAACACCTGGAAAGGAACAAGATTATAAATGAAAACCAGCATGGGTTCATGGAAGGCAAATCTTGTATCACAAACCTCCTGGAGTTTTATGACAAGGTAACAGAAGTAAGACACGAGAGAGAGGGGTGGGTAGATTGCGTTTTCCTAGACTGCAGGAAGGCCTTTGACACAGTTCCCCACAAGAGATTAGTGCAGAAGCTGGAGGATCAGGCGCATGTAAAAGGGAGGGCACTGCAATGGATAAGGGAATACCTGACAGGGAGGCAGCAACGAGTCATGGTACGTGAAGAGGTATCACAGTGGGCGCCTGTTACGAGCGGAGTCCCACAGGGGTCAGTTCTAGGACCAGTGCTATTTTTGATATATGTGAACGACATGATGGAAGGAATAGACTCTGAAGTGTCCCTGTTCGCAGATGACGTGAAGTTGATGAGAAGAATTAAATCGGACGAGGATGAGGCAGGACTGCAAAGAGACCTGGACAGGCTGGACATGTGGTCCAGTAACTGGCTTCTCGAATTCAATCCATCCAAATGCAAAGTCATGAAGATTGGGGAGGGGCAAAGAAGACCGCAGACAGAGTATAGGCTAGGTGGACAAAGACTACAGACCTCACTCAGGGAGAAAGACCTTGGGGTGACCATAACACCGAGCACATCACCGGAGGCACACATAAACCAAATAACCGCTGCAGCATACGGGCGCCTGGCAAACCTGAGAATAGCGTTCCGATACCTTAATAAGGAATCGTTCAAGACACTGTACACTGTGTATGTTAGGCCCATACTGGAGTATGCAGCACCAGTCTGGAACCCACACCTGGTCAAGCACGTCAAGAAGTTAGAGAAAGTACAAAGGTTTGCAACAAGGCTAGTCCCAGAGCTCAAGGGAATGTCGTACGAGGAAAGGTTAAGGGAAATTGGACTGACGACACTGGAGGACAGAAGGGTCAGGGGAGACATGATAACGACATACAAGATACTGCGGGGAATAGACAAGGTGGACAGAGATAGGATGTTCCAGAGAGGGGACACAGGGACAAGGGGTCACAACTGGAAGCTGAAGACTCAGACGAGTCACAGGGACGTTAGGAAGTATTTCTTCAGTCATAGAGTCATCAGCAAGTGGAATAGCCTAGCAAGTGAAGTAGTGGAGGCAGGAACCATACATAGTTTTAAGAAGAGGTATGACAAAGCTCAGGAAGCAGAGAGAGAGAGGACCCAGTAGCGATCAGTGAAGAGGCGGGGCCAGGAGCTGAGTCTCGACCCCTGCAACCACAATTAGGTACATATCGGTGTGTATGTGTGTACTCACCTATATCAGATCGTGAGGAAAGATAGAGGGAGCACAGGGGGGAGGAGTTGCACTGCTCATTAAAAACCGATGGGGATTTCAGGAAATGGAAGGAATGAACGAAATGGGCGAAAGGGACTACATAATAGGTACAATTCAGTCTGGGGTACATAATAAGGTAGTCATTGCAATGATGCATAACCCGTCAAAGAACTGTAGGAGGCCAAGCGAAGAATATGAAGAAAGCAACAGAGCAATTGTGGACACACTAGCTGAGGCGGCCAAAAGTGCTCACACGGGTAGAGCAAAGTTACTAGTTATGGGCGATTTCAATCACAAGGAGATTGATTGGGAAAACCTGGAGCCACATGGGGGCCCCGAAACATGAAGAGCCAAGATGATGGATGTGGTACTGGAAAACCTTGTGCATCAACATGTTAGGAACACTGCCAGAGAGAAAGGGGAGGATGAACCAGCAAGACTGGACCTCGTGTTCACTCTGAGTACCTCGGACACTGAGGACATACATGAAAGGCCCCTTGGAGCTAGTGATCACGTGGCTCTGAGCTTTGAATACATAGAGTTACAAGTGGAAAGGGTGACAGGAGTAGGATGGGAAAAGCCAAACTACAAAAGGGGAGAGTACACAGGCATGAGGAACTTCTTGCAGTAGGTTCAGTGGGAAAGAGAATCGGAAGGAAAATCAGTAAACGAAATGATGGACTACGTAACAACCAAATGCAAGGAGGCAGAGGAAAAGTTTGTCCCCAAGGGCAACAGAAATAATGGAAAGACTAGAAGGAGCTCATACTTTACCCAAAGGTGTAGAGAGGCAAAAACTAAGTGCACTAAAGAATGGAAAAAGTACAGAAGTACAGAAAAAGTTTCAGAAGCCAGAAACGAATATGCACAGATTAGGAGGGAGGCCCAGCGACAGTACAAAAACGACATAGCACCAAAAGTCAAGTCTGACCTAAAGCTGTTGTATAGCCGCATCAGGAGGAAGACAACATTCAAGGACCAGGTAATCAGGCTGAGGAAAGAAGGTGGGGAGATCACAAGAATCGACCAAGAAGAATGTGAGAAGCCCAACCTGAAATTTAAGGAAGTATTTACAGTGGAGACAGAAAGGACTCCGGTAAGTCAAAACAGGGGGTACACCAACGAGGGATATATCAACAAGTGTTGGAAGAAATACACATAACCGAGGAGGAGATGAAGAAGCTGCTAAGTGATCGTGATACCACAAAGGCGGTGGGAGCGGACATCTCTCCGTGGGTCCTTAGAGAGGGAGCAGAGAAGCTGTGTCACTAACAACAATTTACACATCCATTGAAACTGGGCAACTACCTGAGGAATGGAAGACGGCAAATGTAGTCCCCACTTTTAAGAAAGGAGACAGACACGAGGCAGTAAACTATAGACCAGTGTCACTGACGTGTATAGTATGCAAAGTCATGGAGAAGATTATCAGGAGGAGAGTGGTGAAGCACCTAGAACGGAACAAGCTTATAAACGATAACCAGCACGGATTCATGGGAGGCAAATCCTGTGTCACAAACTTACTGGAGTTTTATGACAAGGTAACGGCAGTAAGACACGAGAGAGAGGGATGGGTAAATTACATTTTCTTGGACTGCAAGAAGGCCTTCGACACATTTCCTCACAAGAGATTAGTGCAAAAGCTAGGAAATCAGGCACATATAGCAGGAAGGGCACTGCAGTGGATCAGAGAATACCTGACAGGGAGGCAACAACGAGTCATGGTACGTGATGAGGTATCAGACTGGGCGCCTGTGACGAGCGGGGTCCCAGTCCTAGGACTAGTGCTATTTTTGGTATATGTGAATGACATGACGGAAGGGATAGACTCAGAAGTGTCCCTGTTTGCAGATGATGTGAAGTTAATGAGGAGAATTAAATCGGATGAGGATCAGGCAGGACTACAGTGAGGCCTGGATAGGCTGGAAGCTTGTTCCAGCAAAATGCAAAGTCATGAAGATCGGGGAAGGGCAAAGAAGACCACAGACAGAGTATAGGCTAGGTGGCCAAAGACTGCAAGCCTCACTCAAAGAAAAGGATCTTGGGGTGAGTATAATACCGAGCACATCTCCTGAGGTGCACATCAACCAGATTACTGCTGCAGCATATGGGCGCCTGGCAAACCTGAGAATAGCGTTCCGATACCTCAGTAAGGAATCTTTCAAGACTGTACACCGTGTACGTCAGGCCCATACTGAATTATGCAGCACCAATTTGAAACCCACACCTGGTCAAGTACGTCAAGAAATTAGAGAAAGTGCAAAGATTTGCAACAAGACTGTTTCCAGAGCTAAGGTGAATGTCCTACAAAGAAAGGTTAATTTTAAGGGAAATCTGCCTGACGACACTGGAGGACAGGAGGTTAGGGAGACATGATAACGACATACAAAATACTGCGAGGAATTGACAAGGTGGACATAGAAAGGATGTTCCAAAGATGGGACACAGAAACAAGGGGACACAATTGGAAGTTGAAGACTCAGATGAGTCAAAGAGATGTTAGGAAGTATTTCTTCAGTCTTAAAGTTGTCAGGAAGTGGAACAGTCTGGCAAGTGACGTAGTGGAGGCAGGAACCATACGTAGTTTTAAGACGAGGTATGATAAAGCTCATGGAGCAGGGAGAGAGGACCTAGTAGCGATCAGTGAAGAGGCGGGGCCAGGAGTGATGTCTCGACCCCTGCAACTACAAATAGGTGAGTACACACACACACACACACACACACACACACACACACACACACACACACACACACACACAAACACAAACACACACACAAACACACACGTGAGGTAAGCGAGGGTGACCTTGCAAGGCGGAGGTGTCATTGGCCCCTTCATGTTGCTGTCACTAGCATCTTACAACACTCTCTCATATATGAATCAGAGATTTCATGAAATACAACCCACACGGTTTTAGAGATAATAAATCCTGTCTCATAAACCTGCTTGAGTTCTGTGACAAGTAAAATAAGTGAGCCAGGAGAGATAAAGAGGAATGGCAGGTGGACTGCATATTCTTGTAATGTAAGAAGCCTTTTGACACAGTATTGCTGTGACAGAAACTGGAGAGGGGAGGAATAACAGATAATGCACAACAGTGGATGAAGGAATACCAAACAGGAAGGAAACATAGAGAGTGATTGTTCGGGAAGAGATACTACAGTGGGCAAGTATAACAAGCAGGGCGCCATAAGGATCGTTACTCGGACCAGTACATTTACTAGAATACGAGAACGACATGCTATCAGAGACAGAGTTTGATGTACCCCTGTATGCAGGTGATGTGAAACTAATGAGGAGAATAAAAACTTTAAAGGACAAGGAAAGGCTACAGGTCGACCTGGACAAGCTGCAGTATTGGTCTGACAAGTGGTTATTGTAATTCAAAATCAACAGGTGCCATGTTATGCAGACAGAGAAATGGAAAGACCAGGAATGACGCTCGGGGTACAAAGGTTGTGAACCTCACTCAAGGAGAAGAAGCTCGGGATTATAATATTACCGAACCTGAGGTACACCAACTTAATAATCTACCTACCTACCTGGAGTCTACCTGGAGGGTGTTCTGGGCCCTCACGGCCTAATCCTTGATCAGACCTCCCGGTGGATCAGGGCCTCATAAACCAGGCTGTTACTGCTGGCCACACAGTCCGATGTACGAACCACAGCCCGGCTGATCGGGTACTGCAGCACCTACGCGTTTGACAAATGTAAGAAATCTCAACAAAGAATTATTCATGACAATATATACGGCGTATGTCAGGCTCATCTTGGAGTATGCAGCGTCAGCATCGAGCCCTCACCTGATCAAGCATGTCAAGAAACTGGAAATAGTGTTGAGATTTGCAAGGAAACTATTGTAGTGCCAGAGTTGAGGGGTGTGTTATAATGGGAAACTATGGAACTAATCCGGATATTAAAGGACAAAAAATCGAGAGGGCTCATGACAACGATGTACAAAATACTCGGAGGACTTGACGTTAAGTGTACATTATTATTATTATTATTATTATTATTATTATTATTATTATTATTATTATTATTATTATTATAAATCGTCCGCTCCCCACCAAGGCAGGGTGACCCAAAAAAGAAGAAACACACTCATCATCACTCACTCCATCACTGTCTTGCCAGAGGCGTACCGATAATGCAGTTCAAAAATTTCAACATATCTCAACCCCTAACGGAATGCATACAGGTTCGATGCAAGGAAGGGGAACACAGGTCCAATTTCTTAGAGCAAGAACCTCTCACAGGTATCAAAAACCTCCCTTGAGAGGAGTTAAATACCAAGATAAGTCACATGGATGTCAGGAAGCATTTCTTCAGCCTCACATGGTCATGTAGTCCAATGATCTAGACAACAGATAGAGGCAGGGTCTATACACAGCTTCAAAAACAGGTATGATATGGTTCAGTAAGCCAGGGGGAAGAGTGAACTGAGTAGCAGCCAGTGTAAGAGGCAGGACCAGGAGCTGAGACTCAATCTCTGCAACCACAAAGAGATGAATGACCCCCGAAACACACACATGCACGCACGCACACGCGCACACACACACACACACACACACACACACACACACACACACACACACACACATACACAGACACACACACCCCACACACACACACACACACACACACACACACACACACACACACACACACACACACACACACACACACACACACGAGGAAGAAGTGAAGAGGCTTCTGAGTGAGCTAGATACCTCAAAGGCAATGGAGCCAGATAACATCTCTCCATGGGTCCTGAGAGAGGGAGCAGAGGCGCTTTGTGTACCCCTAACAACAATATTCAATATATCTATCGAAACAGGGAGATTGCCTGAGGCATGGAAGACAGCAAATGTAGTCCCAATCTTTAAAAAAGGAGACAGACATGAAGCACTAAACTACAGACTAGTGTCACTGACATGTATAGTATGCAAAGTCATGGAGAAGATTATCAGGAGAAGAGTGGTGGAACACCTAGAAAGGAATGATCTCATCAACAGCAGCCAACATGGTTTCAGGGACGGGAAATCCTGTGTCACAAACCTACTGGAGTTCTATGACATGGTGACAGCAGTAAGACAAGAGAGGGAGGGGTGGGTGGATTGCATTTTCTTGGACTGCAAGAAGGCGTTTGACACAGTTCCACAAAAGAGATTAGTGCAAAAACTGGAGGACCAAGCAGGGATAACAGGGAAGGCACTACAATGGATCAGGGAATACTTGTCAGGAAGACAGCAGCGAGTCATGGTACGTGGCGAGGTGTCAGAGTGGGCGCCTGTGACCAGCGGGGTCCCACATGGGTCAGTCCTAGGACCAGTGCTGTTTCTTGTATTTGTGAACGACATGATGGAAGGAATAGACTCCGAAGTGTCCCTGTTTGCAGATGACGTGAAGTTAATGAGAATTCATTCGATCGAAGACCAGGCAGAACTACAAAGGGATCTGGACAGGCTGCAGATCTGGTCCAACAATTGGCTCCTGGAGTTCAATCCCACCAAGTGCAAAGTCATGAAGATTGGGGAAGGGCAAAAAAGGCCACAGACGGAGTACAGTCTAGGGGGCCAGAGACTACAAACCTCACTCAAGGAAAAAGATCTTGGGGTGAGTATAACACCAGGCACATCTCCTGAAGTGCACATCAACCAAATAACTGCTGCAGCATATGGGCGCCTAGCAAACCTCAGAACAGCATTCCGACATCTTAATAAGGAATCGTTCAGGACCCTGTACACCGTGTACGTTAGGCCCATATTGGAGTATGCGGCACCAGTCTGGAACCCACACCTGGTCAAGCACGTCAAGAAGTTAGAGAAAGTACAAAGGTTTGCAACAAGGCTAGTCCCAGAGCTCAAGGGAATGTCGTACGAGGAAAGGTTAAGGGAAATCGGACTGACGACACTGGAGGACAGAAGGGTCAGGGGAGACATGATAACGACATACAAGATACTGCGGGGAATAGACAAGGTGGACAGAGATAGGATGTTCCAGAGAGGGGACACAGGGACAAGGGGTCACAACTGGAAGCTGAAGACTCAGACGAGTCACAGGGACGTTAGGAAGTATTTCTTCAGTCATAGAGTCGTCAGCAAGTGGAATAGCCTAGCAAGTGAAGTAGTGGAGGCAGGAACCATACATAGTTTTAAGAAGAGGTATGACAAAGCTCAGGAAGCAGAGAGAGAGAGGACCCAGTAGCGATCAGTGAAGAGGCGGGGCCAGGAGCTGAGTCTCGACCCCTGCAACCACAATTAGGTACATATAGGTGAGTACACACATACACACCGATATCAAATCGTGAGGAAAGATAGAGGGAGCACAGGGGGGAGGAGTTGTACTGCTCATTAAAAACCGATGGGGATTTCAGGAAATGGAAGGAATGAACGAAATGGGCGAAAGGGACTACATAATAGGTACAATTCAGTCTGGGGGACATAATAAGGTAGTCATTGCAATGATACATAACCCGTCAAAGAACTGTAGGAGGCCAAGCGAAGAATATGAAGAGAGCAACAGAGCAATTGTGGACACACTAGCTGAGGCGGCCAAAAGTGCTCACACGGGTAGAGCAAAGTCACTAGTTATGTGCGATTTCAATCACAAGGAGATTGATTGGGAAAACCTGGAGCCACATGGGGGCCCCGAAACATGAAGAGCCAAGATGATGGATGTGGTACTGGAAAACCTTGTGCATCAACATGTTAGGAACACTGCCAGAGAGAAAGGGGAGGATGAACCAGCAAGACTGGACCTCGTGTTCACTCTGAGTACCTCGGACACTGAGGACATACATGAAAGGCCCCTTGGAGCTAGTGATCACGTGGCTCTGAGCTTTGAATACATAGAATTACAAGTGGAAAGGGTGACAGGAGTAGGATGGGAAAAGCCAAACTACAAAAGGGGGGAGTACACAGGCATGAGGAACTTCTTGCAGAAGGTTCAGTGGGAAAGAGAATCGGAAGGAAAATCAGTAAACGAAATGATGGACTACGTAACAACCAAATGCAAGGAGGCAGAGGAAAAGTTTGTCCCCAAGGGCAACAGAAATAATGGAAAGACTAGAAGGAGCTCTTACTTTACCCAAAGGTGTAGAGAGGCAAAAACTAAGTGCACTAAAGAATGGAAAAAGTACAGAAGTACAGAAAAAGTTTCAAAGCCAGAAACGAATATGCACAGATTAGGAGGGAGGCCCAGCGACAGTACAAAAACGACATAGCACCAAAAGTCAAGTCTGACCTAAAGCTGTTGTATAGCCGCATCAGGAGGAAGTCAACAGTCAAGGACCAGGTAATCAGGCTGAGGAAAGAAGGTGGGGAGATCACAAGAATCGACCAAGAAGAATGTGAGAAGCCCAACCTGAAATTTAAGGAAGTATTTACAGTGGAGACAGAAAGGACTCCGGTAAGTCAAAACAGGGGGTACACCAACGAGGGATATATCAACAAGTGTTGGAAGAAATACACATAACCGAGGAGGAGATGAAGAAGCTGCTAAGTGATCGTGATACCACAAAGGCGGTGGTAGCGGACATCTCTCCGTGGGTCCTTAGAGAGGGAGCAGAGAAGCTGTGTCACTAACAACAATTTACACATCCATTGAAACTGGGCAACTACCTGAGGAATGGAAGACGGCAAATGTAGTCCCCACTTTTAAGAAAGGAGACAGACACGAGGCAGTAAACTATAGACCAGTGTCACTGACGTGTATAGTATGCAAAGTCATGGAGAAGATTATCAGGAGGAGAGTGGTGAAGCACCTAGAACGGAACAAGCTTATAAACGATAACCAGCACGGATTCATGGGAGGCAAATCCTGTGTCACAAACTTACTGGAGTTTTATGACAAGGTAATGGCAGTAAGACACGAGAGAGAGGGATGGGTAAATTACATTTTCTTGGACTGCAAGAAGGCCTTCGACACATTTCCTCACAAGAGATTAGTGCAAAAGCTAGGAAATCAGGCACATATAGCAGGAAGGGCACTGCAGTGGATCAGAGAATACCTGACAGGGAGGCAACAACGAGTCATGGTACGTGATGAGGTATCAGAGTGGGCGCCTGTGACGAGCGGGGTCCCATAGGGGTCAGTCCTAGGACTAGTGCTATTTTTGGTATATGTGAATGACATGACGGAAGGGATAGACTCAGAAGTGTCCCTGTTTGCAGATGATGTGAAGTTAATGAGAATTCATTCGATCGAAGACCAGGCAGAACTACAAAGGGATCTGGACAGGCTGCAGATCTGGTCCAACAATTGGCTCCTGGAGTTCAATCCCACCAAGTGCAAAGTCATGAAGATTGGGGAAGGGCAAAAAAGGCCACAGACGGAGTACAGTCTAGGGGGCCAGAGACTACAAACCTCACTCAAGGAAAAAGATCTTGGGGTGAGTATAACACCAGGCACATCTCCTGAAGTGCACATCAACCAAATAACTGCTGCAGCATATGGGCGCCTAGCAAACCTCAGAACAGCATTCCGACATCTTAATAAGGAATCGTTCAGGACCCTGTACACTGTGTACGTTAGGCCCATATTGGAGTATGCGGCACCAGTTTGGAACCCACTCCTAGCCAAGCACGTAAAGAAACTAGAGAAAGTGCAAAGATTTGCAACAAGACTAGTTCCAGAGCTAAGAGGTATGTCCTACGAGGAGAGATTAAGGGAAATCAACCTGACGACACTGGAGGACAGGAGAGATAGGGGTGACATGATAATGACATACACAGTACTGAGAGGAATTGACAAGGTGGACAAAGACAGGATGTTCCAGAGATGGGACACAGCAACAAGGGGACACAGTTGGAAGTTGAAGACATAGATGAATCACAGGGATGTTAGGAAGTATTTCTTCAGCCACAGAGTAGTCAGTAAGTGGAATAGTTTGGGAAGCGATGTAGTGGAGGCAGGATCCATACATAGCTTTAAGCAGAGGTATGATAAAGCTCACGGCTCAGGGAGAGTGACCTAGTAGCGACCAGTGAGGAGGCGGGGACCTGAGCTAGGACTCGACCCCCGCAACCTCAACTGAGTACAACTAGAGGAGTACACACACACACACACACACACACACACACACACACACACACTACCCCCCCCCCCCCCCCCCCCCCCCCCCCGGTTATAAGTTACACAACAAAACCTTCAATATTATCTCATTATGATAAAAGAGAAGAATATAACTCACAATACTGTGGCTGGAACTATGTTTATAATCATATAAAAATACCACAATAAAAACTGAAAAAAACTGAGCACTTTCATATGCTTACACACATTTTCTGAAGATATGTAAGCACATGAAAGCACTCAGGTGTTTTTTTCTGTTTTCACTGTGGTAGTTTTATATATTTGCAATCATGTGCTTTATTGTGATTTCTGCCATTTATAATCATGTGGAGCGCTAAACTCGTGTGAGGTCATACACCTCAAAGAATGTTAAAGGCTCGAGCCTCCGTCTGGTTATCGCAACATTTCACAACTAACAAACAGGAAATATAGACCAGGTGACGGGTAGGTCCCTCCTGGTTATCTAATGTAAGATAAATAGAAGATGAGAGACCTCTGGATGCTAACCATATTAGTATACACTGTTGACTTTCAACGACCTTGTGGAAGGTGACACTGTGGATGATAACACTTGAAGGTAACACTGTGGAAGGTAACACTGTTGAAGGTAACACTGGAAGGTAACGCTGTGGAAGGTAACACTGTTGAAGGTAACACTGTGGAAGGTAACACTGTGGAAGGTAACACTGTTGAAGGTAACACTGTGGAAGGTGACACTGTGGAAGGTAACACTGTGGAAGGTAACACTGTTGAAGGTAACACTGTGGAAGGTAACACTGTGGAAGGTAACACTGTGGAAGGTAACACTGTTGAAGGTAACACTGTTGAAGGTAACACTGTGGAAGGTAACACTGTGGAAGGTAACACTGTGGAAGGTAACACTGTGGAAGGTAACACTGTTGAAGGTAACACTGTGGAAGGTGACACTGTGGAAGGTAACACTGTTGAAGGTAACACTGTGGAAGGTGACACTGTGGAAGGTAACACTGTGGAAGGTAACACTGTTGAAGGTAACACTGTGGAAGGTAACACTGTGGAAGGTAACACTGTGGAAGGTGACACTGTGGAAGGTAACACTGGAAGGTAACACTGTTGAAGGTAACACTGGAAGGTAACGCTGTTGAAGGTAACACTGGAAGGCAACTCTGTGGAAGGTAACACTGTGGAAGGTAACACTGGAAGGTAACACTGTGGAAGGTAACACTGTTGAAGGTAACACTGGAAGGTAACACTGTGGAAGGTAACACTGGAAGGCAACACTGTGGAAGGTAACACTGTGGAAGGTAACACTGGAAGGTAACACTGTGGAAGGTAACACTGGAAGGCAACACTGTGGAAGGTAACACTGTGGAAGGTAACACTGGAAGGTAACACTGTGGAAGGTGACACTGTGGATGATAACACTGTTGAAGGTAACACTGGAAGGTAACACTGTGGATGATAACACTGGAAGGTAACACTGTGGAAGGTAACACTGTGGATGATAACACTGGAAGGTAACACTGTGGAAGGTAACACTGTGGATGATAACACTGGAAGGTAACACTGTGGAAGGTAACACTGTGGAAGGTAACACTGTGGAAGGTAACACTGGAAGGTAACACTGTGGAAGGTAACACTGGAAGGTAACACTGTGGAAGGTGACACTGTGGATGATAACACTGTTGAAGGTAACACTGGAAGGTAACACTGTGGATGATAACACTGGAAGGTAACACTGTGGAAGGTAACACTGTGGATGATAACACTGGAAGGTAACACTGTGGAAGGTAACACTGTGGATGATAACACTGGAAGGTAACACTGTGGAAGGTAACACTGTGGAAGGTAACACTGTGGATGATAACACTGGAAGGTAACACTGTGGAAGGTAACACTGTTGAAGGTAACACTGTGGAAGGTAACACTGGAAGGTAACACTGTGGATGATAACACTGGAAAGTAACACTGTGGAAGGTAACACTGTTGAAGGTAACACTGTGGAAGGTAACATTGGAAGGTAACACTGTGGAAGGTAACACTGTTGAAGGTAACACTGGAAGGTAACACTGTGGAAGGTAACACTGGAAGGTAACACTGTGGAAGGTAACACTGTTGAAGGTAACACTGGAAGGTAACACTGTGGAAGGTAACACTGTTGAAGGTAACACTGGAAGGTAATACTGTGGAAGGTAACACTGGAAGGTAACACTGTGGAAGGTAACACTGGAAGGTAACACTGTGGAAGGTAACACTGTTGAAGGTAACACTGTTGAAGGTAACACTGGAAGGTAACACTGTGGAAGGTAACACTGTTGAAGGTAACACTGGAAGGTAACACTGTGGAAGGTAACACTGGAAGGTAACACTGTGGAAGGTAACACTGGAAGGTAACACTGTGGAAGGTAACACTGTTGAAGGTAACACTGGAAGGTAACACTGTGGAAGGTAACACTGTTGAAGGTAACACTGTTGAAGGTAACACTGGAAGGTAGCACTGTGGAAGGTAACACTGTGGAAGGTAACACTGTTGAAGGTAACACTGGAAGGTAACACTGTGGAAGGTAACACTGTTGAAGGTAACACTGGAAGGTAACACTGTGGAAGGTAACACTGTGGAAGGTAACACTGTTGAAGGTAACACTGGAAGGTAACACTGTGGAAGGTAACACTGGAAGGTAACACTGTGGAAGGTGACATTGTGGAAGGTAACACTGGAAAGTAACACTGGAAAGTAACACTGTGGAAGGTAACACTGTGGAAGGTAACACTGGAAGGTAACACTGTGGAAGGTAACACTGTGGAAGGTAACACTGTTGAAGGTAACACTGGAAGGCAACACTGTGGAAGGTAACACTGGAAGGTAACACTGTGGAAGGTAACACTGTTGAAGGTAACACTGGAAGGCAACACTATGGAAGGTAACACTGTTGAAGGTAACACTGGAAGGTAACACTGTGGAAGGTAACACTGTTGAAGGTAACACTGGAAGGTAACACTGTGGAAGGTAACACTGTTGAAGGTAACACTGTGGAAGGTAACACTGTTGAAGGTAACACTGGAAGGTAACGCTGTGGAAGGTAACACTGTGGAAGGTAACACTGTTGAAGGTAACACTGGAAGGTAACACTGTGGAAGGTAACACTGTTGAAGGTAACGCTGGAAGGTAACACTGTGGAAGGTAACACTGTTGAAGGTAACACTGGAAGGTAACACTGTGGAAGGTAACACTGTTGAAGGTAACACTGGAAGGTAACACTGTGGAAGGTAACACTGTTGAAGGTAACACTGGAAGGTAACACTGTGGAAGGTAACACTGTTGAAGGTAACACTGGAAGGTAACACTGTGGAAGGTAACACTGTTGAAGGTAACACTGGAAGGTAACGCTGTGGAAGGTAACACTGTGGAAGGTAACACTGTTGAAGGTAACACTGGAAGGTAACACTGTGGAAGGTAACACTGTGGAAGGTAACACTGTTGAATGTAACACTGGAAGGTAACACTGTGGAAGGTGACACTGTTGAAGGTAACACTGTGGAAGGTAACACTGTTGAAGGTAACACTGGAAGGTAACACTGTGGAAGGTAACACTGTGGAAGGTAACACTGAGGTAAGAATAACAGGTGTGAAAGGGGGAAAAAAAAACTTCAGAGGAGGAAATCAGGTTAATTCTAGAAATCAGCCAGTAACATCAATCACCAGGTGACACCAGTCACATAGTAATGCCAATCAGCAGGTAACATCAATAACCAGGAAACACCAATCATCAGATAAATCACTAGGCAACATGAATCACCAGGTAACATCAGTCACCAGGTAACATCAATTACCAGGTAAAATAAATCACCAAGTAACATAATTCACCAGGTAACAAATAACCAGGCAACATGAATCACCAGGTAACATCAATCACCAGGCAACATAAATCACCAGGTAACATCAATCACAAGGCAATATCAATCACCAAGTAACATAAATCACCAGGTGACACCAGTTACCACGTAACATAAATCACCAGGTAGCACCAATCACCAGGTAAAATAAATCACCAGGTAACATCAGTCAGCAGGTAGACAAATTATATATGTAACACTCATCACAATGTAAGGAAAATCATTCACACGTCACTTCCTCAGGGTACTGACCTGGGGCCTTCACTGTCTTGTCTGACAGAGGGGAGGAATTTACTAGTGGTGAGGGGGGTGTGGTGGAGGGGAAGGAGAGGTGTGTGGTGGAGGGGAAGGTGAGGGGTGTGGTGGAGGGGAAGGTGAGGGGTGTGGTGGAGGGGAAGGTGAGGGGTGTGGTGGAGGGGAAGGTGAGGGGTGTGGTGGAGGGGAAGGTGAGGGGTGTGGTGGAGGGGAAGGAGAGGGGTGTGGTGGAGGGGAAGGTGAGGGGTGTGGTGGAGGGGAAAGAGAAGGGTGTGGTGGAGGGGAAGGAGAGGGGTGTGGTGGAGCAGGGGTTCTTGTTTTGGGGGGGGGGGTTAAATTGACATCATTAGAAACACATACCTTTCACCCATCTCTTAACTTCCAGCAGATACTGGAGTTTCTGGTATAAACCTTGGTAATTGATACCGACAAAATGGTTTAAAGAGACACGTGAGCAAATGCTAGGACATACTTGCCCTTGTCTTCTAATATGTTATTTTCACCTATAATCTACCTTGTCTATAATTACTGTCGCATCTGCTTTGTCTGCTTTCGTAAGGTGAAGTCCAGGATCTTTCCTTAATTCCTTAACTTAAATCTTTGAGGAAAATTGTGTTGCACAGGTCTGACCGGGCCGCGGGGGTCAACGCCCCCGCGGCCTGGTCTGTAATCAGGCCTCGCGGTGGATGAGGGCCTGATAAACCAGGCTGTTACTGCTGGGAATAGAAATAACTTTACCAAGAAAACCTAATCCTCCACACCCATGCTGCAGCATGTTAGAAGAGTGCACTACAGTTAGAGTGTAAGTGAAAGGGCAAGAATCCTCATGTTTCCTCTTGTTGTGAGGTACCATCTTGGTGAAGAGCACCGCACGACCACTGTGCAACTAAAGTAAGTTTATTCAGGTTAAAGTACACATAAATACAGTTAAATATATTATCATATGTTACAAAAAACGCGATTCTAAAAGCTTAGAGATCTCCAGTGAATACTAGAAAGGACTGCCCTTCTAGCATCCAGCCTGTTACTGGGTTTTCGTAACAATTAGTCAGTATCCTTGTCCAATTATCCATTAGAATTCAGTATGATTCAATAGTGTTTCAGGATTACAACTGGTAGGCTACTAACTAGAGAAATTAAAATTTAATAAATTTATTAAGTCTAGAGGTATATCATCAAATTAAATTAAATCAATCACTTCAAACAAATTAATAATAATCACTTCTCTCGTATACAATAGTATTGTGCTGAAAGCACATATCACATTTATAATTCTTAAGTACCATCTGGTACATTAACATTTAATAAGATATTACAAATATGTACAAGTAAGTTTGTGTGTATGTGTGTAAGTGCTCTAACCATACCCCCGGCCGGGATTGAACCCGCGGTCATAGAGTCTCAAAACTCCAGCCCGGCCGGGGGTATGGTTTGTTTACAATCGTGTCATTACGATTTCTTGAGTCATGTAAGTGCTCTAAGTAGTTCGCTATGTCTCAAGACTCGACTAGACTTAAACAAGTGACTGACAGTCCTCACATTAACTTCTTGACCAACTGACAATCAGAACAGTCTGCTTGAACAATAAAAAGTATGCTAAGCCCAATAGCAATATAACAAGCAACTGCGACACAATCAGGATCAAGGAGATAATATAACGACTCTTAGGGACCATCAGCAGATCCTCCACAAAAGTCATAAAACTCCCATAATACTGAATCTAAGTTCAGCATAAGAAAATCCCCGACTGTGATAATACACAGATACCAGTACAAATTAGGTCAGAAGCTACAGCTCAGGACCTGGGTTGCTCAGAGTGTCTTAGCGACACACAACCTCAGTACAACGTCGAAAATCACTAAGTCTATACAATGTTCTGTGAACAGAGTCTCCAGAACTAACAAGAATAATGAGACAGACGATCTGTCCAACCACCAAGAGAGTCTAGATCAGACTGAATACTTCAGGCGAGGTGAGGACACCCCCCTCCCCCTCGATCACGTGATAGCTCCGTGGACAGCTGCTGCTCAGTAACAAGCCGGCAGAATAACGAGCAAAGAGCGATAATTACAGTAGTTAGACAATCAAGACTTGAACTGAGCACATAATATGTTACATCCTACCTAACAAAAGGAAGCTAAGTCAAATAACAATATAAAGGAATACATTTACGATTTAGCTATTATCGCAAATACAAGCAATATAAAATTATATGAAAAGGTAATAATTATATATATATATATATATATATATATATATATATATATATATATATATATATATATATATATACATATTAATCATTGCAACCCATTCAGGGGTTGCAACATCATACGTGACAGTATATGTGTAGATTACCTAGGATAACCCCCCAAAAAAGTCAGGCAAAGTGACTTATTTCTATTGGGGTCCTTGACACTACTTGGGTTATTCTGTTTCAGTGATCAGAAGAGAATCTTCCCATTTTATCGTCGATTATATTAATTTACTGTTTGCTGTTTACTAAGTGTATATACAGACCAATCTAGAAGTACTTTGACATACATATATAGTGCAGTATTTAAATTTAACAAAAGATAACCCCTCTAAAGTTATGTGACTAATTAAACTGGGGGTTTCCAAACCTTTTATACGTTTGAAGCTGAACCGATGTAAGATCCAATGATTTGATGCTTTCTTGTGTATTCTTTCACATTTGGTTTTCCACTCACAAGCCTGAAAAATGATCCATATTTCAAAATTATCGACATTTGAGGGAATATTTGCTGCCGCAATAAACTGACAATGCGCATTGAAAGCTGAGAACTGCACCTTTGACATGCGGCGGAGAGTCACCAATAAAGATCGTGTAAGAATCACTAAAATGTGTGAAGATATATCAGAAACTTTTAATTTTAGCTTTTAGTGATAGTAGCTTTGCTCTGCACATAAAACAAAACCTATGGCTGTTGCAAGACTTAATCTAAGGAACTGAAAGTAACCTCCCCCCCCCGGTGTTCCCCATAAATATAATCAGGTTATTCTCTTTTTCATATTACTCAGCTCTCTTACACTTCACGTATGAACCCGGTGGGTTTAGCGCTTAGTTTTTATAATAATAATAAGCTCACACTATACACAGACATTACAAGACTCAATACATATTTTGCAAGTGCCTGATCAGCTGGGTTGTGCTGGCAGTGTGTGCCTGCGGGCCACTACCACCAACATCCTGGTAGAGCCTGGTCTCAACTCGGGCTGTGAGGGTAGAAAAACCTTTAAAACTGGTCAGAGGTATGTCACAGGTATGCTTAACGTAAGTTTTTCGATTAAAACACAATTGTAGCATTTTTAATGTTTCACAATATTTTACACAGAGTTTTGCTGGTTCTGCCGGCAAGTACACAGCAGATAATGATTATGATTTGCTACACCTGAATAAGTGAGCCAGTAAGGTTTATTCAGATATGTTACATTAGATCTATATAGTTGTCTTACATAAAATATGCAAAACAACCCCCCCCCCGTGTTTATTTTGCATCTTACATCGCTTTTTCGCGATTTTTTTGCATATGTGCAAATTACACTGGATAACCCAATAAAGTCAAATTGACTTATTTCTAGTCATATCCATTTCTAATGAATGTAAGTTGCGCAAGATTTTTCGTAATAATGTGATGCGAGTTTGTAATGACAAAAATAATGTCATTTGGAATGAAAGTAAAGAAAAATTATAAAATATCTGATAAAATGTGTAAAATTCGATACGACAGTTACGTGCCTAGTTGCACCCGTGAAATGATGTTGGAAGAAATACACACACACGCCCGCGCGCGCGCAGATATATATATATATATATATATATATATATATATATATATATATATATATATATATATATATATATATATATATATAAATTTTAGATAAGTTTACAATAATTTAAAAATAAACAAACACAATGAAATATTTTTTTCGTCAGGTTCACAATGATTTTCGCGAAATTATTGCATACACAAATTTTCGCTTGCCTTATTTGGCAAGAAGAGCGTTGCTATTTTAGCCAAAATAGCAAATTTTACCTATTTTGCACGATATATATATATATATATATATATATATATATATATATATATATATATATATATATATATATATATATATATATATGTCGTGCCGAATAAGCAGAACTTGCGATCTTGGCTTAAATAGCAACGCTCATCTTGCCATATAGGACAAGTGAAAATTTGTGTATGCAATAATTTCGCCAAAATCATTCTGAACCTAACGAAAAAAATATATTTCACTGTGTTTGTTTAGTATTAAATTATTGTAAACAAATCAAAAATATATATTGTTGGGTTAGGCTAAAATAAATTGTTCTTGTTACAATAAGGTTAGGTAAGTTTTCTAAGATTCTTTTGGTGCAAAATTATAGATTTTTACATTAACATTAATGAAAAAAATGTATCTTTAAACGTATAAGAGAAAATTTTAGAAAGGACTTAATTTTATATGAGTTCTTGCTAATTGACCAGTTTTACATATTCGGCACGACATATATATATATATATATATATATATATATATATATATATATATATATATATATATATATATATATATATATATATATATATATATATATATATATATATATTATACATGTATATATATATAAACATGTCGGCCGTTTCCCACCGAAGCAGGGTGACCCAAAAAGAACGAAAAAACTTTCATCATCATTCAACACTTTCACCATCATTCATAAATCAGTCTTTGCAGAGGCGCTCAGATACGACAGTTTAGATGTCACTCCTAACAACCAATATCCGATATCCTCCCTTTAAAGTGCAGGCATTGTACTCCCACCTCCAGCGCTCAGGGAATATTTTAATCCCTAAAGTAGAAGGTATCAGATTAAACTCTAACTCAGTATTAACGCTGAGACACACACACTTCTAAACTAAGTTAATCTAATTTAAAATAAAAATTTGAGAAAAAAATACGAAGCGTTAAGAAATTTACGATTTATACCATTCACACAAACTGTAGTGAAATAAAAATATTTGAAGAGTATGAGTGAGCAGGTCAATAGAGACGTGGTAGCAGAAGTATGGGTAAGTGGGTCGCTAACGTTGTTAGTGTAGGGGTGAGGGAGTCACTGGGGACACGGAGGGAAGACTCACTGCTGGCGGGTTGCCCAAGGTCAGGCACCAGGCGCCATCATCCTCGACTTGTAGACGTAGCATATAAAAAATTTCGTTTTCCTCCCATGGTGTAGACTTCGCAGGACAACAGAACTATCCTACCTAGTTGTAGGCTTTACAACACAGCTCTCTTATCCTGGTGTAGGTTTCACAAGACTACATCTCGCCTACCTAGGTGTAGGCTTCACAAGACACAACTTGTTATTCAATTACTTGTTAATTTAATTACTGCTAAACCACTACTACCTCTGTTGATATATAAAAAATGTTCAAGTCAAACCAACTATGATATATATGTCTAGTATTAAGTAGTCTGTTAAGCATTAAGTTTAGTCTACCCGAAATGCCCCGGCATGATAGTGGCTTTGTTTACACGTAGCAAATCAATATTGTAATTACACATTGTAAACTATGCAAGGAAATAAAAATAATTAATGCTTAATCCTTAATTTAACTCTCTCTTACCCTTGGACAACACGACATTTCCCTCTCATTGGTGTAAGTAGGCTTCACAGAACAATCACAGCATTCTCCCTCCATGATGCAGGCTTCACAGGAAACGACACATTTCCTTCCCATAGTATAGGCTTCACAGGGCAACACAACACTTTCCTCTCATGACGTAGCCTTCATAAGGAAACAGTATTCTTCTCCCATGGTGTAGGTTTCACAGAACAACAGTTCTGTTTCGTCAGTCTAATATGCTTCGTAACACTACTTAATTCTTCTCCCACCAATACTTTTCATGTGTACCTCTTTTCTTGCCCTCTCCATTACAAGGGTGAAATTGTGTACTTCTTAAATGACAGATTTAAAGAACACAAGAATCTTGTTCACACTACATCGCTACTACTGTCATGTTAGGAGACGAGTTGTGACAAACTGCCATCAAGAGGCTTGTGACACTATTCTGAGAGGCATGTGTCTCTTTAATGTGTAGGCGCTGACAGCAGCAGCTGTGTGTATATGCTGTATACACACTGCATACACGTAGAGTTTACCTTACTCACTAGAGTGGTGGTGGAGAACTTTTAATTAGAAGTCCACAACTTAAACAGTTTTATACTTTCCAGTGAAGTTCTTATTTTTTTTATTCTACCACGATCGACCATCCATGAGATTAGGCAACTTTTTTTGTCATTGTTCTACTGTTTAGGCTTTTATAAGATACAATGTTTTTTATGATTTATAACAGAAATGAATAATTTTCCGATAATTTGTCAGCATCCTATTCATCAATTACTGCCTTGATCAAATTTGTATATTCATCGCATTTAAACTTAACAATCGTTTTGTCTACAGTTTTGTTTTTCCACGGATTTTTTTTTACCTTGGAGGTTTATATTGAAAGTAATTTGACGATAATGGTTTGAATTGAATTGAATTGAATGAAGGTTGACGATAGTCGCTTGAACTATTCTTTTCTTCAAATCCTTTTTAATTTTTCTTAAAGTAGGTTCTCCAGGACTTCTCAACCAACTTATACTGGGCACTTTACAAAGTATTCCGGTAAAAACTTCGACTAGTTAATAGGAGGAATAGGAAGAAGAAAAAGGAACGATAAAAATAAGAAAAGGAAATCAGTGAATGGGCAGGGTTTGAACCTATGGCAAGTGAGTGGTAAAACTCCAGGCCTGGAGTTTTACGACTCACCATGGGTTCTAACCCCACCCGTTCCTTGGTTTGTTTGCAATCGTGTAATTAAGATTTCGTGAGTCAAGTAAAGGAAAAAAGAAAAGGATGGAATTTTTTTTTCGAATTGCTAACACCAGAGGATTATTTCAAACTTCTGATTTTCAACCATTCGTCTCTGTTTTGAACTGATGAAGCCACTGTGTGGCGAAACGTTTCCGCAATAAAGATACCCAAGTGTTGCACATGTATCTAATTTATCAACCTCCCAGGATGTAACACACAAGGTTGACCAACTCCCAGTGGCAAGCGACTACCACCCCGTCCATGGACAATTATAATCAGTGACTATAACCATCCTCGTTCATTGCTTGCGCAGTTACACTTTCATCGTACACCATGACAAGGTGTGGAATCAGTGATACAGGAAATCTCACTAAGGTTTCTACGTATTCAAAGCAATGTCGAGAAATTAATTCACCTCGAGCTTTTATTTACCTCCTTTTCGCTCGGAAGATCCAGTCTTTCAAGGGCACGTCAGTTCCCCTGTCTTCTAATAATGTTATTTTTTCCCTACAATCTACCTTGTCCATAATTACTATCGCATTTGCTTTGTCTGCTTTCGTAAGGTGAAGTTTAGAATCTTTCCTTAATTCATGGTATAACTTATCCTTTTGTTGCACAGGTCTAAGCAAAGCTCAGACCTGTGCAACACAACTGTCCTTAAAGATCTGTTAAGTTATACCATGAATTAAGGAAAGATCCTGGACTTTACCTTACGAAAGCAGACAAAGCAAATGCGACAGTAATTATGGACAAGGTAGACTATAGGGGAAAAATAAACATGATATTAAGAGACAGAGAAACTCACGCATCTCTTAACACTTTGCACTATATTATAAATATATAAACGAGGCTTACTATGGGAAGGTTTCGCAGACAACATTTCTGCGGAACGTGAGCGTCAGTGGCCACCATCCACTTTACCGGCTCATCTCATAGCCCATGAAACTTTTAGAGTGCATCTATTCTCATGCCCCTCAAAGCCATATAGTCTGTAAACTCAAGTCGTTATGAACGACTGTCAACAAACAGAAGAATAGACTGGGACTCGAACCGTGGTCCTGATAGGTAGCAGGTCCAGCGCTGTATAGCTGTTTATTGAAAGTCGTTCATTAGGATTTATTTTGAGTATATTGATGGTATACAATACCTCTTCCTTCTTCAAGGAGGCTTCCTTAATGGCGGTGAAAGGCTGTTAATTCAAGAATTTGGGGCTACCCTCTATATCCTTGAATGAAATATGATTACCTGTCATTTCTAGGCGCTGCATGATCTCTATGGATTTAGCGTTTCCCTATAAATATAATAGTAACCTTCTCTTCTTCAGAGATTGCACAAAGCAAATACTTGTGTTCTAAATCCGTATAACTTTAATCTTTAGGTGTTATCTGGAGCTGTGTTTGTGATGAAATCCCATTACCAGTTGTTATAAAAACCACGTCAGAGCTGTGAGTGGCTGCTCGAACCTCTGTATCTGTCTAGCTGAATGAGAGCAACTGATGCAACCTACTGTCACGATGTCTCCCATTTACTTTGGTGTTGATCACATGAAACTGCAACTAAGACCTAGTTTTGTAATAATTACTCCGTCCAAATCTTTACAAATGCAAGTGTTAAATATCTGTCTCTGAGTGAGGGAAGCAGCCCAGTCATGTTCTTTTTAGCAAAATTTCAAAATTGGATACATCAGTAATGTACTGCTACCTTGTTCATATATATCTTTATGTACACACGTTATTATGCTGGATCAAAACAACAATGAAAATTATACTATTTCTGAACTGATAGGAGATCCAGATGGGAGTCGAAATATAGTCTCGTTGCCATCGTTGTTTTCTGGTCTTCACGTGGGAAACCATTCAGCATCGACAAGTGTCCATTATACTTTATCATGACACGTCATTATATTTATAGGGGAAGCACTAAACCCGTCGGTGTTATACTATATACTGATAAAGAGAGAGTAATCTGTAAACACATACACTAAAAACAAATCTCATGTCCATGAAAAATGTTAATGTTAAAACACAACTCAAAATTATTCAGTATCGCTCCAAAATTCCAATGTGTGAATTTGACAAGTTTTTTTGAAGTGCTTAAGAAAATATGTTACCTATTTTTCCCTATAAATTATAATATTAATTTTCAGATAGTGCAATTTTGTTTGTACTGATGTGAGGCAATGATAAGTAAATGTATATAAAAAACACGAATAATAAAATATATAACTAGGAAAAAAAAAATAAAAAGATTACCAGCCTTGAATATGAGTTAAATTCATTACATCTTACAGGTTTGGTAACACTATTACACTACACTGGCCAGCATTGTCTACACTACATTATACCCTGGCAACACTCTCTCCTCTACAGTATATTTTGGCTCCATCATCTACACTACACTGGTTACTCTGTTTCTCTCTCTCTCTCTCAACCGCATAACCACTAAGGTATTCTTGTGGGAATGAAGATTTGCGAGGGCGTATCTGAAGCGTTAAATTCCAGTTAGACCATTCATCCGCTGACACGATCTCTTCCCCTCCTCCTCTTTTGTTTCTTCCTTTATTTTTATACCTTTTGCTTCCTCCTCCACGCTTTCAAATTCTCCCAGCCGCCTACCCTTCCTTTGCACCATGTTCTGCCTTAAAGTATACTTTAGTCTTTCTCTAAGAACTATTTGAAAATTAGGATATGAGGTGACGGGGAGTAAATATGCTATCACCTTCACAAAATCAGCAAGTCAGATTTCAATACGCTAAGAGGTGTATATCCCTCTGTGTGTGTGTGTGTATATATATATATATATATATATATATATATATATATATATATATATATATATATATATATATATATATATATATATATATATACAAAACCACTGTGAAAAAATAGCGAAATTCCAAGCGCTTCCGTGACTTCTCACATTATCAAGGAACTAGTTCCTTGAAATAGTTCCTTGATAATGTGAGTAGTCACGAAAGCGCTTGGAATTTCTCAGTTCTTTCACAGTGGTTGTTTTGCATATTCTGAAATCACCTGTTTACTGTGATCTTATTGCATATATATATATATATATATATATATATATATATATATATATATATATATATATATATATATATATATATATATATATATTATGTTATATTATATTCTTTTTTCTTTCAATTAGAAATGAAAACATTCTTGAGGTAAGTGAAATTCAGTAATAATGAACCTTGTAAAGGCTCATTATGTGTTTTTAAAGATGTAAACGCACGAGAGAAGCAGTATATATACATCGAAAGGACGTATATATCGGTTTATAAACAAGGAGTTTACTGTAATACCAATTTTTCGAATAAAATATTCTTGATTGGTAGCATACAGTGACATCCAGCATTAATAACCCAGGTGAAGTAGATAGTTTTAAAACCTAATAAATCAACCAGACAACCAGAGGTATGTAGGTAAGACACATAGGCAACAGTTAGGCAACTTTATTCCGAAACGTTTCGCCTACACAGTAGGCTTCTTCAGTCGAATACAGAAAGTAGGCAGGAACAGTAGAGATGTGAAGACGATGTAATCAGTCCATCACCCTTGAAGTCGTAGAATTTTGAGGTTGTCAGTCCCTCAGACTGGAGAAGTTCAGTTCCATAGTCAGGAACTATCTGAAGATCAAGCGACAGTGCGGAGACTTAAATACTGTCGGAAGGAGAGGTGCAGAGTAGTAGTAGTAGTGAGAATGTAGCCACTGAGAGGTCAGGTCCCTCTCAGATCCAACAGTTCTCACTTGAAAGGGTTGTCCAAGGTGTTTCCTGTACCAAGAGGCCATGTGTTGCAGTGTCTGACAAGATGAACATCAAAATGGTATACAATACCGACAGGTTGGTAGGTAAGACACATAGGCAACAGTTAGGCAACTTTATTCCGAAACTGCAACACATGGCCTCTTGGTACAGAAAACACCTTGGACAACCCTTTCAAGTGAGAACTGTTGGATCTGAGAGGGACCTAACCTCTCAGTGGCTACATTCTCACTACTACTACTACTCTGCACCTCTCCTTCCGACAGTATTTAAGTCTCTGCACTGTCGCTTGATCTTCAGATAGTTCCTGACTATGGAACTGAACTTCTCCAGGCTGAGGGACTGACAACCTCAAAATTCTACGACTTCAAGGGTGATGGACTGATTACATCGTCTTCACATCTCTACTGTTCCTGCCTACTTTCTGTATTCGACTGAAGAAGCCTACTGTGTAGGCGAAACGTTTCGGAATAAAGTTGCCTAACTGTTGCCTATGTGTCTTACCTACCAACCTGTCGGTATTGTATACCATTTTGATGTTCAACCAGAGGTATATTTCTCTCTGTGTATATATATATATATATATATATATATATATATATATATATATATATATATATATATATATATATATATATATATTAAAAGAGTTTTTAATCCTACTTTTTTAGAGATTTAATCATTCTTGACTAGTTGTGAACATGTGGATTGCAGCTTTTAATGACTGTATATAAGTAAAAGGCGCGTGTAACAGTTGGGTAGGTAGGTATAATATTTGTCAGTAAACAGGACAAGTGTTTCCTGATGCGGGTCTTAGTCGTATGATGATCTACAGCTAGAGCTTTTGGCCATCTGACCGAGGCCTTCCGCTGGATTACTCGTTGTGGAAAATTGCATTTACTTGGATGTATCATTATATACATAACAGTAAATGAAAAGATAATTATTATTTATCAGTTAGACATGTAGGAATTTGGGACACCTAGGTCGCAAAAAATGTCCCCCTTCGATACCTACCACTGTCATATCCACAAGTTGCTCTGGACCTATTAATTACAAATGAAAAATACATCACCAGGAATGCTGGTAAATATATAAATTTGTGGACTGTATATTAAATTAATAAAGAATTATATATATACACATTTATATAACAGAAGGAAAATATCTTAATATCACTAGTGCACCAATTTGACTGGAGATTAATGTGTATTATACCCAGAAAACCTCACTGTCTAAATTTATGAAATTACTGGCCAGAATTAAACATAAACAGACTTATCTGAGGTTCCTGGAGCTGTGTTGTCCAGTCGCCTGATACTCATATTATGCATTAATGCACATCCAACAATTTCGCCTCCTATTTGAGAGGTGTCAACACAATTTTAACCTCTAGAGCACGAAAATTTCTACCCATTACACCAACGTTCTAATACAAATTCAAAAACCAAGATGGCGAGTGTCTCTTCTTTTTTTCGATAACATACTTCTTTTAAAAATACAATATAGGGCATCTATTATCCTATAAATTACCGTATTTCCGGAAAATATATACAGTATTTTCCACACTCGTCAACCCCTTTAAAAATTATGATTGATTATAACCATATTGAACAGTTGGGTATCTTAATTGTCAACTATCAAGATATCCAGCTATTGCACATGTGTCTTACTTATCTAATTTATAGTATTATGTGCCATAAATATAATGAGGCTTTAAGCCTTACAATCCAGTGAATATAATAATAATAATAACTTCATTTAAAGTTATTGTTCAAAAATACACAATTTGAAAGCCTATAGCAAGGACAGCATTTCGGGTAAACGTAGACTAGAAAACTAAGACTACATAGATTTTTTATATTGGATCTAGTAGAAGGTAATTATACAGTGATTCTTTGTTTTTAGTGGGGTTTCAAGCCTAGTTTAGATATGCCAACAGATGTTGAATTAGTGATACCTAGCACTGGTAAACCAATGGTTACTCAAGGACTTACGAGCTCTTAACCAAGTGTTAAAAGCTGCTTCTGGGAAGTCTTTCCTGTGTCCTGGTGAACATAACCGTCAGCGAGGCCACCAGAGTATATACATTAAGAAGTACATATTTCTGTATATACACCTAATGGTGGATATATCTACATATATAGAGTGAAAGGTGTATATATCTGCACACTGAGAGGTAAGTTTACCCCTCTTTTAAAGATTATTCTCAACATTATTCGGGCATTTATAGTCTTAATGATTGAGGTGCATTAGACAGGTTATAAATCTAAACTACTCAGTGAACTGAGAGTAGGTAGGGTGCAGCTGTTGTTTTGTCCCTTATGGGAGGCTCCTTGATGCCATGGAAGGGCTCTTGATCTAAGGAATTGGACCTATGCTCTTCTTAAATCGAACCTGAGTGTAGGACTCCTACAGGTCTAACGTTTCCCATTAATAAAAATAATCGAAATTTGACCTTTTCATCGCATCTGAAATTTTGGATGATTTATTAGTAAATTTTCAGCTCGAGTTAATGAATTATTATTATTACATTTATGGAGAAGTGTTAAACCCGTAGGAGTCACGTAGCGCCTAGATGAATTGGGAATGAGAGGCAGTCAGATCAAATTCAAGGAAGAGGAAGGTTGGTCTAATATCTTGCAGTAAGAGTCCTTCACCAGCATCAAGGACCTCCTTGATGCTGGATGAAGAAACGTGATGTTATCAAAGTTATACATTATAAAATTTAAAAGTAACCTTGATAGCAGTACACTTGATGGTACACTTGATAGTAGTACACTTGATAATAGTATACTTGGTAGCAGTACACTTGATAGTAAACTTGATAATAGTATACTTGGTAGCAGTACACTTGATAGTAAACTTGATAATAGTATACTTGGTAGCAGTACACTTGATAGTAAACTTGATAATAATATACTTGGTAGCAGTACACTTGATAGTAAACTTGATAATAGTATACTTGGTAGTAATACAGTGAATAATACCATACTTGGTAATAGTACATTTGATAGCACACTTGACAGCAGTATACTTGATATTAGGTAAATAGGTGGATTACCACATTAATGGCTGAAAATTAAGTTAAAATTCGTAAACTTAACCCAGGTGGCTGAGACTAACATGGACACGCAGATGGCACGGAAATCATTAAGGTTGTATTTCGCCTGTACACTACCAGTTAAGAAGACTTTACTCCCTAAAATAGGGACTAAGTTAAACTTTCAGTTTTTATATACTGAGATACCTGGAGAGGGTTTCGGGGGTCAACGCCCCCGCGATCCGGTCTATGACCAGGCCTCATGGTGGATCAGGGCCTGATCAACCAGGCTGTTACTGTTGGTCGCACGCAAACCGACGTTCGAACCACAGCCCGGCTGGTCAGGTACTCACTTGAGGTGTCTGTCCAGCGCCAGGGGTCTATTGGTAATTCCTCTTGTGTATGCTGGGAGGCAGTTGAACAGTCTTGAGCCCCTGACACTTACTGTGTTGTCTTATCGTGCTAGTGACGCCCCTGTTTTTCATTGGGGGGATGTTGCATCGTCTGCCGAGTCTTTTGCTTTTATAGGGAGTAATTTTCGTGTGAAAATTTGGTACTAGGATTTTTCAAGTGTATATAATTATGTATCCAGCCTGCGTTCCAGGGAGTATAGGTTGAGTAACTTCAAGCGTTCCTAGTAACTGAGGTGTTTTATCGCAGTTGTGTTTGCTGTAAAGGTTCTCTGTCTATTTTCTAGGTCAGCAATTTCACCTGTCATGAAAAGTGTTGTTAGTGTGCAGCAATATTCCAGCCTAGATAGAACAAGCGACCGGAAGAGTGTCATCATGGGCTTAGCATCCCTTGTTTTGAAGGTTCTCATTATCCATCTTGTCAATTTTCTAGCAGATGCGATTGATACAATGCTGTGGCCTTTGAAAGTGAGATCCTCTGGCATTATCGCTCCCAGGTCTTTTACATTAGTTTTTCGCTCTATTGTGGGGTTGGAATTTGTTTTATACTCCGATATAGTTTTAATTTCCTCACGTTTTCCATATCGGAGTAATTATATATATATATATATATATATATATATATATATATATATATATATATATATATATACCTGTTTACTGTGATCTTATTTCATATATATATATATATATATATATATATATATATATATATATATATATATATATATATATATATATATATATATATATAACTGTTTACTGTGATCTTATTGCATATATATATATATATATATATATATATATATATATATATATATATATATATATATATATATATATATATATATATATATCGTGCCGAATAGGCAGAACTTGCGATCATGGCTTAAATAGCAATGCTCATCTTGCCATATAGGACAAGCGAAAATTTGTGTATGCAATAATTTCACCAAAATTATTCTGAACCTAACGAAAAAAAATATATTCCACTGTGTTTGTTTAGTATTAAATTATTGTAAACAAATCTAAAAGATATTTAGTTGGGTTAGGCTAAAATAAATTGATCTTGTTATAATAAGGTTAGGTAAGTTTTCTAAGATTCTTTTGGAGCAAAATTAAAAATTGTTACATTAACATTAATGAAAAAAATATATCTTTAAACGTATAAGAGAAAATTTTAGAAAGGGCTAAATTTTAAATGAGTTCTTGCTAATTGACCAGTTTTACATATTCGGCACGACATATGCAGTATATACATTCGGTATATATAATCTGTGTTTTGACTAGGTTAAGTCGTCATCCTATAATGACTATACAAAATATATAATTAAGTTGAAATTGAGATTTCCTGTACACTGTAATTTTCTCTGTATATGGTATGACCTGTCTGATTAAAGAATTAAACTAATCCTTCTGCAGATAGGCTACTTGTAAACAAACGAGAGAGGAACACGAACAAAAAATTGTGGACGACGGCTGACGAGTCATATAAAATATAGGGCAGCCGCACAGCCACACTCATACTGCAGAGCGATCAATGAAGAATTTCTTGACTAGTGGAAACTACTTGATTTATATATCGCAAGTGCAGAGATGAAAGTACAGTAGAGGAAGTTGATGTGGTGGAGAGTGAGAGAGGTAATGGAGACCACGGAAGTGTTGCCAGTGCTCCTCAAGTTAGTGCTAAATCTAGACCAGTGGTTTTCTCCTCTTATTTGACAATGTCAGAGCTGATCTCTCGATTGTTTGCTTTTTCTTCTCAGTACATGGGTGTTCAAAATTTTAATTTCTAAACGTTAGTTTAGTGAAGCGTAGTTCTTCAGCAGGCTAAGGTAACAAGACACTGCTAATGAACCCAATTTTATTTAGTAAAAATATATATATAATGTATTGGTATTGTATTTCATTTTACCGATTCTTTTTTTACTGATCACGTTCGTATAATAAAGTTTATTGTCAAGAGGTTTAAAGATCAATTTGAGGTCAAAGTCAGGGGTTATATGACCTGGTTGAACCTACCACAATCCTTCAAACTAGATATCCTGTCGTGAGGTAAAGACAAATTGTGTCTTCTCATCAGTGACTACTACATACATTCTACAATAATTTATGTAGTGCTTAACATTAAAACACGAATTTTTCACTCAAAATTGCTCACATCTCAATGTGTCTACTGGGTTAGTGCAAGAACTATGTTTATGTAAAATGCACATAACGTAGGATGATTTTGGTATTTTATTCTGACACACACCATTGGTTTTTAATAAAGTAATGAATTTTGCCAGCCCGAACTAGGAGGCTGTGTATTTTATATATACAGGACACTTAGAACTATCGTCAACCTATCGTTCCCACTTTTCCTGGAGAAGTACAATAGAGTATATAGGCACAGTACAATAATTGTCTGTTTGATATATGACGTGTTCGACTTAACTTATACAGGAACTCCATTCAAATAAAAGATCCTGAAATTTGGAACTTCCTGAGGATAGACTTCGGAAGTCTGTTTTAAACCTTGCTAAGTTATGTTAAAGCTTGATGTATCGGTAACAACCCTGTAGATCCAAATCATACTGATTAACTGTTACACTATTTCAACATATATAATTATCCGAAAATATAATATATCTTGACTTAGCATTCACTATTACAAATGTTATAACAAATTGTTACATAAATCTTAAATTTCATAAATTATATACAAAATTGTTACAGTATTTTGCAAACCATAGCATTTTAATAAACTAATTTTATTGTACAATTGTTCAGTAATACACAAATAACCCGCACATCGGAGAGAGAAGCTTATGACAACATTTCGTTCCGACTTGGACCATTTACAAGTCACACTAACACAAGAAAGTGAGAGAGCCAGTATGTGTGTGTGTGTGTGTGTGTGTGTGTGTGTGAGGGGAAACCGTAATTATAAGTTAATTTTAAGACTGCCGAAATGTTCTGCATAACAAGGGGCTTTCTATAGTCTATACATATAAATTATTCGTCTGTCAGTGGTATACTGTAGTATACTTATAGAAATAATGTTGTTTATTTGAAAATTCTAGGTTCAGCAGTCACAGCAACTTCATTTTTTTTTTGAGCGATACTCGCTCGAAAACTGACAATAAGTGTCTGTTTGTTGAACAATATTTTTGCTAAAAATCGCTCTCATTATTTCACGGTATGTTTGGGGTTGTTTTCGTAACGCCTTACTTATGGTACCAACACAAGAAACATATTCTTTTTCTTTTGCAAGACGCATTACTTCATCACTCAGGAATGGAAGATATTAAAGTATTAAATTTTTACAGTAACTATCTAAGCCCTTACAGATTGTTGGGATACTGAGGCTTAATATTTTAGTCTTAAGATTTAACTATCAATATTAGATACACCACATTGTGTGGCTACCCTGATCTGTATGACGTTTTACAAGGTTAGATCTAGACGTACATTTACCTGACCCACCCAGGAAGGTGTGTCAGGAAGGTTTCTTGTCACACTCCATCATGCTGGACGCTCTCCATCACGGTACATGCTTTCCCTGTCATATTCCATCATATAAGATGGTTTGCCTATCATATTCCATTACATTGGTTGGTTTCTCTGTCGTACTCCACCCCACAGGATGGGATGGAGTACGACACTTTATTCCATAGTATGGTGTCTATGTCGTGCCGAATAGGTAAAATTGGTCAGTTATCAAGAACTCATTTAAAATTAGGTCATTTCTAAAATTTTCTCTTATACGTTTAAAGATATATTTTTTTTCATTTATGTTAATGTAAAAATTAATAATTTTGTATCAAAAGAACCTTGGGAAACTTACCTAACCTTATTATAACAAGCATAATTTAATTTAGCATAGTCAAACTAAATACATTTTAGATAAGTTAACAATAATTTAATAATAAACAAATACAATGAATTATATTTTTTTCGTTAGGTTCAGAATGATTTTTGCGAAATTACCGCATACACAAATTTTCGCTTGCCTTATTCGGCCAGAAGAGCGTTGCTATTTAAGCCCATATCACAAGTTTTACCTATTCGGTACGACATCTGTATCAAACTCCATCACTCATGATGGTCTCCCCTAGCATACGCTTGAGAAGAGGTTTCCCTATCATATTTTATCCTCCTTCATAGTTTCCCTTATTATACTAGCTCTCGCAGTATGGTTTCCCTCTTATATTCTATTATGCAGGATAGTTTATCATACCCCATCATTCAGAATAGTTTCTCGACCATACTCCATCATGTAGGATGATTTTCCTATTATATTCCATCGTTTAGGATGGTTTCTCCGTTCCATTACACAGGTAGAATTTCCATTTGAGGTAATTAAGTTTATTAGCCTGAGCTGAGACTTCCATTGAGCAATGAGGATATTATCCATTCCGGTAACTGGTTCATTATTATTATAATCAAGGGGGAAGCGCTAAACCCGGAGGATTATACAGCGCCTTGGGGGAGGTGGATGTGGAAGGCATTCAGGCTTAATTCGGGGAACTGGAGCACAGATCTAATTCCCTAAATCAAGAGCCCCTCACCAACTTCAAGGAACCTTCCTTGAGGGGGTAACGGGTTCAGCATCAGCGGCAGATTTAATTATTTTCATGCTAGCCACGCTGAGTTACTTGCACTAAGAGATTGCTATTTTGTAGGTTGGCGCATCACCCGGTTAGTGGACATGACGAGGATCTCATCGTGCATCAGAGAGACTCAACATTATAGACACAGACTGAGACGTACCACATGTTGACTGAGTTCTTTGGCCTTAAACACAGCCTCCGTTATGGATTGTTTAACGTAGGTACCTCTGAGTTTTGCTTAACGCTAAGAGTATTTCTAAGAAAAAACTTTATCCATAGGTTTGTCAAAAGGGAGGAGGGAGGTGCCTTTCAAGTAGAGGTTCTTATTGTTGGTTAGTGCTGTTGGTAGTTGTAACGATAGTGGTAGTGATAGTAGTTATGATGGTGACAGTTGTCAGAGCTGTGGTAATGGTGCTGTTGTTAATATTGTTCAACGTGTTTGTGTTCCTGTTGCGAGTATTGCTGTTCCAGGTGCTGCTGTTGTTTCTTTTGCGGGTATTGCTGTTCTAGGTGCTGCTGTTGCGGGTGGTGGTGATGCCGCTGTTACTACTGACACTACTACTACTACTACTACTGGAGTATGTGTCAGCGTGAGCACTGAAGGAGCCGTGAATGTGACCACTATGTACTTGTTACACATCATTAACACTTCATCGCTCGCTTACCTCACTCATTACCTGATTGTCTTGAGGTTATCAAGCTGGAAACGACGAGACTCAGCGCTTTTTGAACAATGCTCATGTTGCACTGTGATTTCTGTTGTTGCAAGGTCTAGTCAGCCCCGGAGACACAAAATGCCTCGGTGCTGCGATTTTAAGCGATTTACTGGATATCAAAACACAAATTGAAGACAGAAATATCTCAGTCATAAATAGGTAGATGATAACGCTAAGGGTAGATGAGATTTGCTGGGAGTAAGACACATATGCAACACTTGGGTCTCTTTAGTGCCGAAACGTTTCGCATCAACGACAGGTTTCTTCAGGCGACTGAAGATGCCTGTTGTAAGAGGCGAAAAGTTTTAACAATAAAGATACCCATGTGTTTCACATACGTCTTATTCATCAACTTGTCGGTATTGTATGCCAACAGTAATATATTGCTTGGAGTATTACACAGGTTCGTAATCTTTGTCAATAGATTTTGGAGACTCGTACCGGGGATAGGCAGGTCACGAAGCCTGCACACTATGGTGTACAGGCTGTCAAAATTAGTGCAAACTAAACTTAGGTAATGTTAGCAGCAGCTACGATCTGCGACCATAGACTGCATGCGAGTATTTACAGAGACTATTACCCATCACCCCAACACAAATCAGAGCATAGTACCTGTCCCTTTCTATGTGATCTACATTAAAGATCTATCCTACACTGACCTCTCTACCGAGGGTTGTTGTACATAAAGAACATAATAGATTCATTCTGCTCTCAAATGAGAGGCTCGGGGTAACTGAATACTTGTAGCTATGTGATTCTTCTGTGTTATGGTTGGAAGTAAAAGTATCACTGATACCTTCAACGTTCAGACTCTTGGCTCTTTTCGAATTCATAGATTTAACTGTAATATCACTTGTTCTGCTGTTCATCAAGTTTTTGTGTTTCAGGCAGGAAAAACTAATGCACATTCTACAGAATTACCTGGCAGAGTTAGTTATGCACACCAGCTTATACAGATCTATGAAAGCATCACAGTATGTTTTGATCATAGTAAATTTAAGTGGAGTTGCGACAGTATGACCCTGTTGTTGTTTTCTCTCGAGAAGACGTCGCACTTGAAGCTCGACACTTAAATTTTACTTTTTGACACCACAGTTAAATACCATCTCTAGAATACAAGATTTCTCTTGAAATGAAGCATCTTGATTCATTGACGATAAACCTTCAGTATTCTACATGAGTTGTTTGAAAACCGCTTGTTTAATTCGTTGACTAACATGCCAGTGACAGGAAATTAAGCATATGTGAGAATTCGTGAGAAATAGTCATTTTCTGACGATATCTAAGTTGAGAATCAACAGCAAGCTCCTGTAAATGACGTGACTGTCTCACTTTTGCTTGTTGCACATCGTTGCCAACCGCTTTACACAAATCAACTGCATCTTGCCAGATACACTGTCATGAATTTTCACGGCGTTTTTTCCTGCAGTTCAGACACGACTGACTTAAGATCCACATCAGAAGCAGCTAGAGGTGAGGGGACTGAAGGCGGTCAGACAGTGACTTATGAAAGGCATCACTGAGATTGTTAATAGAGCCCTTGCTTCAGTTACCATGTATTTGAAGTTTTCATGATGTCTCGTAGGGTTGCAGAAATTGCTAGTAATGTTAATTTGACAGAATAAGCAGTGACACGACAAGACCATCTTGTGTCTGATAGCTAGTAGGATATAACGGCAGAGTATACCTGGAGAGGATTTCAGGGGTCAACACCCCCGCGGCCCGGTCTGAGACTAAGCCTCGTGGTGAACCGGGGTCTGATCAACCAGGCTGTTACTGATGGCCGCACGCAAACCGACGTACGAACCACAGCCCGGCTGGTCAGGTACTGACTTTAGGTGCCAGTCCAGTGCCTTCTTGAAGACAGCCAGGAGTCTATTGGTAATCCCCCTTATATGTGGTGGGAGGCAGTTGAACAGTCTTGGGTCCCTGACACTTGTTGTGTTGTCTCTTGGTGTACTCGTGGCGCCCCTGCCGAGTCTTTTGCTTTCGTAGGGAGTGATTTTTGTGTGCAAGTTTGGTACTAATCCCTCTAGGATTTTCCGAGTGTATATTACCATGTATCTTTCTCGCCTGCGTTCCAGGGACTACAAATCAAGGGACTTCAGCCGTTCCTAGTAATTTAGGTGCTTGATCGTACTTATGTGTGCCGTGAAAGTTCTCTGTACACACTCCAAGTCAGCAATTTCGCCTGCCTTGAAGGGGGTAGTTAGTGTGCAGTAGTATTCCAGCCTAGTTATTTATTTTAGAGAGAAGAGATTTGAAGAGAATCATCATGGGCTTGGCATCCCTAATTTTGAAGATTCTCATTATCCATCCTATCATTTTTCTAGCAGATAAATTACTGTAAATAAAACACGCAGTGCGGGTTATGGCATTGTATTGTGAAGATGTTTCGTCCACCTGGGACTTCATCATTTCACACAGAGAACGAGACCTGGATGTTTATAAGAGCTGAAGAGAGATCCTGAAGTTAAAGAGGTCCTAATGCAAGTGTGCATATTCAGCCGAGTAAGTGAGGTTAGGCGACGAGGAATTAAATACACAAAGGTATACAATATCGACCAGTAAGATAAGCAGATTAAATGATCGCTGGTATTAAGTATTGGGGGAATAAGATAGTAGTAATACTTTTGCTAGAATTACCCACAATATGTTAGACAAAAGGACACATGCTCAATAAATGAGATATTCTTCTGTTTCAACCTTTCGATCTCGAATAGCTTTGTAAAGCTTGACTAAACTCCCGGAGAGCGAAAGGTTGCCATAATGAAATGTCTCATTAGCTTCACATATTCCCTGTTGCGTAATACTAAGTCAGTAGGCCTCTGCAATGTTCTTTCATTCTTAAGTTATGTAAACATCTGGAATAGGCGGAGATTTATACCTAAGAATAAGTTGAATAACTGATCATTTTCATCGCAGGAGGGCTTTTGGTGGCAAAAGAAAATTATGGTGGGGGGGGGGGGTTGATGGCTGATGGAAATTATGGAGGGGCTTTTGGTAGCTGAAAAAAATTATGGAGGGACTTTTGGTGGCTGAAGGAAATTATGGGAAGTTCAAACCCCTGCCCCACGTCCCCCCCCCCTCCTCGGACATAACATTGCCTGGTGCTTGGCAGATACTACAAGGTGTTTCACTCGTAGGAGGCCCGAGTTGGTACTCCCGTAGTTGCAATCGTCTTGTTTGTATATTATGTATCTGTAGTAAACGATAATTCGGGGCCTCCTACGAGTAGGAGGCCCTGAGTTATCATTTACTACAGACACAATATACAAACAAGACGGTTGCATCTACTGGTGTACCAACTCTGGGCCTCCTATGAGTAAAGCATCCTGTAGTGACTTCAACATACTGTGGATTTTATTCATGATAGGATTCATATATGATGCTTATGGTCTTAGAAGGCTAAAATTAAATGGATCAACCCGTTTCTGAATTGAATTTGTAACTCGGTATTGAAATGAACACCTTCTTGTAGATTAATATTATAAGTATGGTTCCTACATTCATTATCTTGACTCGTGGCACTTACCTTAACTGCTAGATATTAATCTATTAGGTGGATGCATTCGTAATTAATAAAATCAGTGAAAGGTGATTGTTAAAAATAATCACAGTGAATGTGTGTTAATAAATTATGGTCAGTGGTTGGGCGATCTAGACCAAGAATTCTCTAGTCTTGAGAAAGAGATAACTCGACTTAGAAATCACGCAGTAAATGCGACCCACAAAACAAGAGTGTCAGTGCATGACTCCCACGCAGTCACTCGCAGTAGGTGTATGTATGATGATGATGAACCTCACTATGCCATGTCATAGCTGGGGGGAAGGTCTCCTCCGCCTGCAGTGTAGTGAACATGGTCATTACCAGGAGTCAACAACGTAATCACTGTAATCTTCAACGCTCATCAGTCTCAGTTTTCATATTTTCCCTTCATTTTCTTCGTCTCGTTGCTCGACAAAAATTAACATCATGCACTTTCGTTTCTCTTCTGATTATGTTCATAAATGTAGGGAAAAAATTAAAGTATTAAAATATACCTTAATAATGAGAACTTTCTTCTGAAAATTTGATTTCTCATGACGCAGCAACTAGAAAATGTTAAAATTTGTTTGTCAGCTTCTTCAGCAGAATGTTGTGAGAACGAGTTTCAACTTATGACTTGTTGCTCACTGGTAATGTTTAGCTCACTACGGAAAGGACCTGTTTTCGATCCCGGGTGAGTCGAGACATATGGACAAATCTCCTGACATCCACTGCCGTGTTCACCCAGCAGTTAATAGATACCTGGGTGTTAGTATACTGTTGTGGGTCTCTGTGAAAGAGAACTGAAGGATCCCCAAGGGAAATAAGTTACACTCTAGGCTTTCATGAGTTATTCTGGATTATTAATCAGAAGAAGTTGACTTCTGTATAGAGATAACAGTAAATCGCTGTTCACTGGGATTAATTTGTAAACTTTGTGTCTGTCATTGAGTAAGATGTATGAAAGTGAATTCACATATTGAAAAGAAACTTTAGAGAAGAGGCGTGTAACTAGGCTGAGGTAAGTTAAGTTTAATATGTTTATTATGCACCCCATACCCATCCTGTGGGCGGTAGTCAAAAGATTACAGAGGTACATAATTGGTCCAGGGACTGGACTCCAAAGTTTTGATAGCTGAACAAGTTACAGAGGTAGTGAACTCACAATCTACAAAGGTAATGAACTCACAATTTACAAAGGTAATGAACTCCAGGTAGATCTAGTCACAATCATGACAAGTTACAAAGGTATTTACAGATTACAGAGGTACGTAATGGGTCCAGGGACTGGGCCCCCAAAGTTTTGATAGCTGAACTAGGTACAAAGGTAATGAACTCACAAGTTACAAAGGTAATGAATCCTGTAAGAATGGTTACTTACGTTTATACATTGCTACAATCATGGACAAATTATAGAGTAATGAGCAATTCACACTTCCACACCCGGTCACAACTGTAATGAGTTATTGGTGCAAATATTGATTGTTAAGTCACACACACACACACACACACACACACACACACACACACACACACACACACACACACACACACACACACACACACACACACACACACACACACTCACACACACACACACACTCACACTCACACTCACACACACACTCACACTCACACTCACACACACACACACACACACACACACACACACACACACACACACACACACACACACACACACATACACACACACACAAACTAGTAAACGAGACATTTCTCTCGTCAGTTTTGCCCAAAGCATAATTTCAAGGATTTTCATTTTCACAGCAATCATCAACGTAGGCAGTCAGTCACTAAGCACTTCTTGCCACACTGATTGGCCACCATAATCATCAACGTAGGCAGTCAGGCTTTTAAGTACTTGCCACACAATGACTGATCACTTCAGTCAAACCAATGAATGCAGTCAGATTTTTGAGTACTTCTTACCACACAATGACTTATCGTCAATGCAGACAGGTCTAGAAGTACTTGCCACACACTGATATTCTTATAATTAATCACCGATGAAAATAACTTTAGCTACAATACGATCCACACGATAACTATCATCCAATCTTCTTCCACATATATCCTCATTTTCCATCATAGAAATAAATGTTACAATAATCAAGTGAAAGTGAAATTCCAGCAAAGGAACTTAAATCAATCATACTGCACCCCAGCACATTCCTGACAGTCGTTACTTCATCGTATCATTATAACAATTGTTAAGAGTATGTGAAAGAGACACAGCATGGCGAATCTGTATTATATAAGTGTTCCCTAAAGTGTCAACTGTATAAAGTGCTGCATAGCTCGGAGGAACATACAATGAGAGGTTATGTGCCTCGCCACAGCGCATGAGCAGAGATGAAGAAGACATGGATGTGACCGGCGTGATACCGATAATATTGAAAGAAAGACACGTTTTAGAACGAGCATTTATTGAGACAATGTTTCACTCCAACAGAGATTTACCATATCATTATTTGATAAAGTTCTGATAGTGAAATGTTGTCCCTATGAGAGCTTCAGCAACGTGTGTTTTCCTCAACGAAGAAGACATACCTAGGGATCATCAGGAGAGTTACTAATCCAACAAAGACTATAGTATAATTATTTCTACAAGTACATTATACAACTATCTGACGCCATTGGCATATTATTAGAAAGCCCCTGGTTATATAGAACATTTCTGGCAACTTAGATAAATCTTGTCCTCCAGGATGCGACCCACAACAGTCGCTCCCTTAGAATGCATCACACAATATCGACTAACTTCCAGATCCATATTTACTGCTGGGTGAACTGGGGCAGGTGGAAGGAAACTTATACACGCTTCTCAGCGCTGGAATCAAGCCCAGGTTCTTTCAGTTGTTAGGCGATTGATGCTACTACTAAGCTCCAGGTCACTTGTAGGAAGGTGTGGTGGTGACACAAAGGCAGGATTTATGGCGTTAAGTGAGCATGTTTTAGAAAAAGAAATTTCTGATATATCCCGGCAGTGTTAACTCAGAATCACATATCTGATGTGGTGTAGAGTATCATCAACCTTAACGCTGACATTAACAGTTGTGTGCGAAAGGTGAGATCTGTTGATAAGAGAATATAAATGAAATTTAAAAGCTGCTTTACCATTATGTAGCATTGTTAGTTTAATTTTAGCCCAGTGGATGAGAGAAAGTGTTTTCTTGCATTTTACGATGCAAACATGAAACTCAAATAACTAACAATGAACGTGATGTTCCCCCGTGATGACCAGCAGTTGTGTGACAAATCTTCACTTTTTTTATATATAAAATACGCTATATATTCCTATGTTATCATCTGTCAGCTGAGTGTCGTGTATATATATATATATATATATATATATATATATATATATATATATATATATATATATATATATATATATATATATATATATATATATATGCAATAAGATCACAGTAAACAGGTGATTTCAGAATATGCAAAACAACCACTCTGAAAGAATAGAGAAATTCCAAGCGCTTTCGTGACTACTCACATTATCAAGGAACTATGAAAGTAAAGCATCCAAGGAAGCTATATAAGGGGTCTGGCCAGCACCTCACTATCAGATCCCACAACGGTTAAACACCTGACGCGCGCCGACCCAACTTGGATAGGTCCTTTGCACAACTCACCCCACAAACTATTCTACCCAAGAAAATTTAAAAATTATTTGTCCAGTGTATTATTAAATTCTTCCCAAATTCTATTAATTATAAATGGATCTAATTTATATAAACCAAAGGAAATATTCATATTATTGTCAAAACTGCTTTTTATGAAACAAGATTCAATTATATTCCTGTAATAAAGTTGGTAGAATTACCGACAATATGTAAAGTAAAAGGACACAAGTGCAACTAATGTGACATTTATTGTGGCAACGTTTCGCTCTCCAGGAGCTTTATCAAGCCATTACCTTGATAAAGCTCCTGGAGAGCGAAACGTTGCCACAATAAATGTCACATTAGTTGCACTTCTGTCCTTTTACTTTACAATTATATTCCTGTCGACCATGGACTTGCTTGATACTACTTTCTCAACTTTTTGAAAATCAATTGGATGGTTAAAATCTCTTACATGAATAAATAGAGCATTGGAATCTTGTCCAGTTCTAATGCTATATTTATGTTGTTTTAATCTTAGTTCGAGATTTTTAACAGTTTGACCGTAATAAACTTTATCGCAAATTTTACAAGGAATCTTATAGACACATCCATCAGCATTTTGGGGGGAATTCTTAATCAAAAGTTTTTTTACTGTATCAAGATTTTTGAATACAATTATTATAATTATTAAGGGTAATAATGAATTCAAATTTAAGATTTACAGAAAACCTACAAATAACTGTTCCTATGTCCACTATTATTCCTCGCATCAAGATAGAGTCAAACTGTCTGTTTTCTCATCAATGTTTTTGAGAGCTTTACGAATTTGTAGTCCTGAGTTCATAGATGAGGAAATATCCAAAATTTATGAAATAGGTAATGATTTAAAATACCCAAGAAATGTAATTGATAAATCTTTTAAAGTTGCTAGAAATACTTTTTACAATCCAAAAAGGGACAACCAGCCTTATTCAACTAAAAATATGTTGGTTCTCCCTTACCATGAAAACTTGGTTGATATGCCTTCTCTTCTTTAGACTTTTAATATTAAAGTTGTATTCAAAAATCTTGATACAGTAAAAAAAACTTTTGATAAAGAATTCCCCCCAAAATGCTGATGGATGTGTCTATAAGATTCCTTGTAAAATTTGCGATAGAGTTTATTACGGTCAAACTGTTAAAAATCTCGAACTAAGATTAAAACAACATAAATATAGCATTAGAACTGGACAAGATTCCAATGCTCTATTTATTCATGTAAGAGATTTTAACCATCCAATTGATTTTCAAAAAGTTGAGAAAGTAGTATCAAGCAAGTCCATGGTCGACAGGAATATAATTGAATCTTGTTTCATAAAAAGCAGTTTTGACAATAATATGAATATTTCCTTTGGTTTATATAAATTAGATCCATTTATAATTAATAGAATTTGGGAAGAATTTAATAATACACTGGACAAATAATTTTTAAATTTTCTTGGGTAGAATAGTTTGTGGGTGAGTTGTGCAAAGGACCTATCCAAGTTGGGTCGGCGCGCGTCAGGTGTTTAACCGTTGTGGGATCTGATAGTGAGGTGCTGGCCAGACCCCTTATATAGCTTCCTTGGATGCTTTACTTTCATAGTTCCTTAATAATGTGAGTAGTCACGAAAGCGCTTGGAATTTCTCTATTCTTTCAGAGTGGTTGTTTTGCATATATATATATATATATATATATATATATATATATATATATATATATATATATATATATATATATATATATATATATATAGTAGGTAGTAGGTTGGTAGACAGCAACCACCCAGGGAAGTACTACCATCCTGCCAGATGACTGTGAAACAGAAACCTGTAACTGTTTTGCATGATGGTAGGATTGCTGGTTTCTTTTTCTGTCTCATAAACACGCTAGATAACAGGGATATCTTGCTACTTCTACTTACACTTTGGTCACACTTCACAGACACGCACATGCATATATATATATATATATATATTATATATATATATATATATATATATATATATATATATATATATATATATATATATATATACATACATCTAGGCTTTTTCTCCCTTTTCTAAATAGCTCTTGTTCTTCTTTATTTCTTCTATTGTCCATGGGGAAGTGGAAAAGAATCTTTCCTCTGTAAGCCATGCGTGTCGTATGAGGCGACTAAAATGCCGTGAGCAATGGGGTAGTAACCCCTTCTCCTGTAGACATTTACTAAAAAAGAGAAGAAGAAAAACTTTATAAAACTGGGATGCTTAAATGTGCGTGGATGTAGTGCGGATGACAAGAAACAGATGATTGCTGATGTTATGAACGAAAAGAAGTTGGATGTCCTGGCCCTAAGCGAAACAAAGCTGAAGGGGGTAGGGGAGTTTCGGTGGGGGGAAATAAATGGGATTAAATCTGGAGCATCTGAGAGAGTTAGAGCAAAGGAAGGGGTAGCAGTAATGTTGAAGGATCAGTTATGGAAGGAGAAAAGAGAATATGAATGTGTAAATTCAAGAATTATGTGGATTAAAGTAAAGGTTGGATGCGAAAAGTGGGTCATAATAAGCGTGTATGCACCTGGAGAAGAGAGGAATGTAGAGGAGAGAGAGAGATTTTGGGAGATGTTAAGTGAATGTATAGGAGCCTTTGAACCAAGTGAGAGAGTAATTGTGGTAGGGGATCTGAATGCTAAAGTAGGAAAAACTTTTAGAGAGGGTGTGGTAGGTAAGTTTGGGGTGCCAGGTGTAAATGATAATGGGAGCCCTTTGATTGAACTTTGTATAGAAAGGGGTTTAGTTATAGGTAATACATATTTTAAGAAAAAGAGGATAAATAAGTATACAAGATATGATGTAGGGCGAAATGACAGTAGTTTGTTGGATTATGTATTGGTAGATAAAAGACTGTTGAGTAGACTTCAGGATGTACATGTTTATAGAGGGGCCACAGATATATCAGATCACTTTCTAGTTGTAGCTACACTGAGAGTAAAAGGTAGATGGGATACAAGGAGAATAGAAGCATCAGGGAAGAGAGAGGTGAAGGTTTATAAACTAAAAGAGGAGGCAGTTAGGGTAAGATATAAACAGCTATTGGAGGATAGATGGGCTAATGAGAGCATAGGCAATGGGGTCGAAGAGGTATGGGGTAGGTTTAAAAATGTAGTGTTAGAGTGTTCAGCAGAAGTTTGTGGTTACAGGAAAGTGGGTGCGGGAGGGAAGAGGAGCGATTGGTGGAATGATGATGTAAAGAGAGTAGTAAGGGAGAAAAAGTTAGCATATGAGAAGTTTTTACAAAGTAGAAGTGATGCAAGGAGGGAAGAGTGTATGGAGAAAAAGAGAGAGGTTAAGAGAGTGGTGAAGCAATGTAAAAAGAGAGCAAATGAGAGAGTGGGTGAGATGTTATCAACAAATTTTGTTGAAAATAAGAAAAAGTTTTGGAGTGAGATTAACAAGTTAAGAAAGCCTAGAGAACAAATGGATTTGTCGGTTAAAAATAGGAGAGGAGAGTTATTAAATGGAGAATTAGAGGTATTGGGAAGATGGAGGGAATATTTTGAGGAATTGTTAAATGTTGATGAAGATAGGGAAGCTGTGATTTCGTGTATAGGGAAAGGAGGAATAACATCTTGTAGAAGTGAGGAAGAGCCAGTTGTGAGTGTGGGGGAAGTTCGTGAGGCAGTGGGTAGAATTAAAGGGGGTAAGGCAGCCGGGATTGATGGGATAAAGATAGAAATGTTAAAAGCAGGTGGGGATATAGTTTTGGAGTGGTTGGTGCAATTATTTAATAAATGTATGGAAGAGGGTAAGGTACCTAGGGATTGGCAGAGAGCATGCATAGTTCCTTTGTATAAAGGCAAAGGGGACAAAAGAGAGTGCAAAAATTATAGGGGGATAAGTCTGTTGAGTATACCTGGTAAAGTGTATGGTAGAGTTATTATTGAAAGAATTAAGAGTAAGACGGAGAATAGGATAGCAGATGAACAATGAGGCTTTAGGAAAGGTAGGGGGTGTGTGGACCAGGTGTTTACAGTGAAACATATAAGTGAACAGTATTTAGATAAGGCTAAAGAGGTCTTTGTGGCATTTATGGATTTGGAAAAGGCGTATGACAGGGTGGATAGGAGGGCAATGTGGCAGATGTTGCAGGTGTATGGTGAAGATTGAGACACTTATGCAGCATATGGGAATCTTTATTCAGGAAACGTTTCGCCACACAGTGGCTTCATCAGTCCAATACAAAGAGGAAGGCGTAAGGAGAGGAGGAGTATGAGGTAATCAGTCCCTCAGCCTGGAGTCGATGTGTTCAGTCCATCAATCTTGTAGAATGTACAGCATAGGGCCGTAGACGTGGCTTATATACTGTAGTGAGGTGACTTGAAGCAGACGGAGGCGGGATCATAGTGGTATCATCCACTAGTCGAAGTAGGTCTTTGTCCAAAGGTTGAACAAGCGTTGAAGAATTCTTTGTAAGAAGATCCCATGATGCTGCAGTGTCTGACAGTTGTGATGAATGGTTTGAAAAACCGACAAGTTGAAGATTGAGACACTTATGCAGCATATGGGAATCTTTATTCAGGAAACGTTTCGCCACACAGTGGCTTCATCAGTCCAATACAAAGAGGAAGGCGTAAGCCACGTCTACGGCCCTATGCTGTACATTCTACAAGATTGATGGACTGAACACATCGACTCCAGGCTGAGGGACTGATTACCTCATACTCCTCCTCTCCTTACGCCTTCCTCTTTGTATTGGACTGATGAAGCCACTGTGTGGCGAAACGTTTCCTGAATAAAGATTCCCATATGCTGCATAAGTGTCTCAATCTTCAACTTGTCGGTTTTTCAAACCATTCATCACACACACAGGTGTATGGTGTAGGAGGTAGGTTACTGAAAGCAGTGAAGAGTTTTTACGAGGATAGTGAGGCTCAAGTTAGAGTATGTAGGAAAGAGGGAAATTATTTCCCAGTAAAAGTAGGCCTTAGACAAGGATGTGTGATGTCACCATGGTTGTTTAATATATTTATAGATGGGGTTGTAAGAGAAGTAAATGCGAGGGTCTTGGCAAGAGGCGTGGAGTTAAAAGATAAAGAATCACACATAAAGTGGGAGTTGTCACAGCTGCTCTTTGCTGATGACACTGTGCTCTTGGGAGATTCTGAAGAGAAGTTGCAGAGATTGGTGGATGAATTTGGTAGGGTGTGCAAAAGAAGAAAATTAAAAGTGAATACAGGAAAGAGTAAGGTTATGAGGACAACAAAAAGATTAGGTGATGAAAGATTGGATATCAGATTGGAGGGAGAGAGTATGGAGGAGGTGAATGTATTCAGATATTTGGGAGTGGACGTGTCAGCGGATGGGTCTATGAAAGATGAGGTGAATCATAGAATTGATGAGGGGAAAAGGGTGAGTGGTGCACTTAGGAGTCTGTGGAGACAAAGAACTTTGTCCTTGGAGGCAAAGAGGGGAATGTATGAGAGTATAGTTTTACCAACGCTCTTATATGGGTGTGAAGCATGGGTGATGAATGTTGCAGTGAGGAGAAGGCTGGAGGCAGTGGAGATGTCATGTCTGAGGGCAATGTGTGGTGTGAATTTAATGCAGAGAATTCGTGTAGTTTGGAAGTTAGGAGGAGGTGCGGGATTACCAAAACTGTTGTCCAGAGGGTTGAGGAAGGGTTGTTGAGGTGGTTCGGACATGTAGAGAGAATGGAGCGAAACAGAGTGACTTCAAGAGTGTATCAGTCTGTAGTGGAAGGAAGGCAGGGTAGGGGTCAGCCAAGGAAGGGTTGGAGGGAGGGGGTAAAGGAGGTTTTTTTGTGCGAGGGGCTTGGACTTCCAGCAGGCATGCGTGAGCGTGTTTGATAGGAGTGAATGGAGACAAATGGTTTTTAATACTTGACGTGCTGTTGGAGTGTGAGCAAAGTAACATTTATGAAGGGGTTCAGGGAAACCGGCAGGCCGGACTTGAGTCTTGGAGATGGGAAGTACAGTGCCTGCACTCTGAAGGAGGGGTGTTAATGTTGCAGTTTAAAAACTGTAGTGTAAAGCACCCTTCTGGCAAGACAGTGATGGAGTGAATGATGGTAAAAGTTTTTCTTTTTCGGGCCACCCTGCCTTGGTGGGAATCGGCCAGTGTGATAATAAAAAAAATAATATATATGCAATAAGATCACAGTAAACAGGTGATTTTAAAATATGCAAAACAACCACTGTGAAAGAGTAGTGAAATTCCAAGCGCTTTCGTGACTACTCACATTGTCAAGGAACTATGAAAGTAATACATCAAAGGAAGGCAATTAAAGAGCTTAGACCACACCTCACAGTCAACTCCCACAACAAAGAAACACCTGACGCGGAGCAATACCGGACTCATAAGAAAAGAGGAACACTGTAGTAGGTCCGCTGGTCCAACTAGACAAGTTCCCACGACAACCCAATAGTTTGTTGGTGGGTTGTCGTGGGAACCTGTCTAGTTGGACCAGCGGACCTACTGCAGTGTTCCTCTTTTCTTATGAGTCCGGTATTGCTCCGCGTCAGGTGTTTCTTTGTTGTGGGAGTTGACTGTGAGGTGTGGTCTAAGCCCTTTCGCTGGGGCATAGAGATTAAAAATGTTTATGGAAAAATCGCCTGCATATACTTTGACACCATGATACTGCATGTTAACTCGACTCTGCAAGGAAAGGAGTGAATGTGGCAAGCTCTTTCTGACATACATCACACAACAGTTGGTTGACCTTAGGTTATAAGCTGCATATCCAGGCAAGTTTGGTGGAGGTGCTCCATCTTTCAATCTACATTCCTGCAAACAGATGACATCAATATTCTTGGTTGCACTAATATGATGTAAGTCAGGCAACTGCTTCCTGATGGAAGCAATGTTCCATGAAAAGATTTGTAATGTATCCATTGTAGTGAGTTATTACAATCTCTTGCTCATAAGATGGTAAAACTATTATGCTTTGACTACAGTGTGCAGATACTTAAGAGCAAATAGCATAGCTTCGACCTGATGCTTTACCAGATCGCATCAATAGTGAACCTACCATCATTCTTGGAGATCTTAATGCCAGACATAAGAATATTGGTGGGTCTATAACAAACACCAATGGAACTAAACTAGTGAGATTGCTAAATGAGCATGATAATGTTCGAATTGTGGGCACTACTGAGCCTACTCACATATATGGTGGCATACTAGATCTGTGTCTTGGATTTAATACATCATATACGATGCATGACTCTGTCATAGTTGATGATCTTCTATCTGATCACTTCCCAAGACTAACAACTGTCAATCTTGATCACATCTCCAGCAATCAAGGAGCTAAATACAGAAGGAGGAAACTTATTCTCAAACCAGAACACAGAGACAACCACTTGGATCAATGGTATAAGAATTACGAGCCCATTGGCACACAAAAATTTAATGATGATTTAATTACCACTATTGAGAGTGTTCTCACAGATCAAGTGGGCAGGAATAGGAAACAAAAACCCTCCACTATAAATAACAATAAAAACCAATGTAAATACTATAATGATCCACAGCTGCGCAATCTAACACATGCAGCTAGGAGGATTGGTAAAGCATACCGTGAATGTAGAACCCCAGACCTGCTCAGAACGTTCCAAGCTGCACTAACAAATGCAAGGAATAGAAAGGAAGAACTTAGGCAACAGGAATGGGAACAGTTTGTTAGTGGATTAAATAGGTCCACCCCTTTGAGTTTGGCTTGGAAAGGTATAAATAAAATAACCAGGAAAAAGACTGGCAATGTTGCTCATTCCTTTCCTCTTGAAAAAGCAAATGACCTCATAAATGACTGGTCCAAAACATCCAGGCATGAAAGCCTTCCATCTCATATTAGAAAAAATTTAGAGAGTACTTCTGAAGAAATGTTGAAACTGATTAATTTTATGAGCCAAAATATTGATGAGAGTGATTGCCTCTTTACCGAGTATGAATTAGATAATGCATTAACCAAAGGTCGATCAACTGCTCCTGGAGAGGATGGTATAACCTATGATATTCTCAGAACTCTAAGGCACGTGCCTGATAACCCTTTGTTGGCACTGTATAATCTCAGTTACATTGAGGGCGTTCTTCCTACTTCCTGGACCAATAGTCTCATTGTGCCTATCCCTAAGCCCCAACAGCCTGATACATTTAGGCCGATCTCCTTAACTAGTTGTCTTTGTAAAACTTTTGAAAGAATGATGCTTAACAGACTGTACTGCAGAATCAGACATCAACTTTCCCCCTACCTCTATGGGTTCATGAAAGGTAAAAGTGTGCAGAACTGTATTTCCACCTTTCTCACTGCACACACCTCTACTAGTTTTACCACTTTTCTTGATCTAAAATCTGCATTTGATATTGCGAACAGAACCGTTATACTACATGAACTAGCCAAAATGAATATTGGTGGTAGCTTACTCTGCTGGATAATAGGATACCTGTCAAATAGAGTATCCTCTGTCCTTTACCAAGGCTTCAGAAGTGATTCTAAAGAAATGTCTTTAGGTACACCGCAGGGAGGAGTTCTTAGTCCCATGCTATTTAATATTCTGATTAATGCTCTCCTAAATGCTCTACCTGCCTCACCTAAACATATAGCTATAAGCTATGCTGATGATATCATGATCCATACAACAGGGCATAAGAAGATGAATACCATTCTTAATGAAGTTCAAGCAATTTGTAATCGACTAGGCCTCATACTATCTTCCTCTAAAACTAAGATATTAACAAGCAAACGACATCCCCCACCCATCTATTTGCAGGGTGAAATCATTAGCTACGTTAAAACTTACAGATATCTTGGTGTAGATGTACCCTTTAACAAATCCACTATACCACAACTAAACAAGAAATGTAAAGCTAGGCTAAATGCTCTCAAAGCTGTTGCTGGCTACAATCCCAACTATGGTGCAAATGTGAGAATCGTGAGAATGATGTACATAGCCCATGTTATGTCCTTAATTGATTATGCTGCTCCCATGTTGATATTAGCTTGAGAAAGTTCTCTCCGACCCTTGGAGTTAATGCAAAATGAAGCTCTCAGGATTATTCTTGGCTGTCCCAGATCTACAAAAGTTCTTAACATGAGGAAGGAGCTTGGTATTTCTAGTATCAGTGATAGGATTGTTGAAATTAACACTGTACTCGGTATTAGAATGTTGAGAAACGAACCAGACACTGTCACAGTGAATCTTACCAAGTGTCTAGAGGTAAATACACACAGATCTAAATGGATTTTGAAAACGTGCAATTGCATTAAGTTTTATAACCTGCATGAACTGTATCACTGTAGGCAACAAGAGCATTTCACCCCTCCATGGAAGATGTGTTCATTTAATATCACATACCTACAAGTCCCTCCCAAGAAGCTCATTGCTAGTAATCCCTTCCTTAAATCTCTTGTTAGAGCAACTGCTCAAGAAGAAATTTCTCACCTAGCTGGTAGTAACAAGTTATCACAAGTTATATACACTGATGGATCTAAACAGGAGTCTTCTGGCAGGGCTGCATCTGCTCTTGTTGCCACCTCCCTAGTTAAGAACGATAATAAATTTGTTGAGTTAGGCATAAGAATTAACAACTGGGCGTCTACACTGCAAACTGAATTGTTTGCAATCCTAATGGCGCTAAAGCTAACCTATGACACTGAGCTTGACTATCATCATTACTGATTCTATGTCATCATTGAAGGCTCTTGGCTCATATAATGACTCCAGCAACATGCTCATTGGGGAAGCCAGGTATAGATACTCAAAAATTAGGGACAAAGGAATTAATGTACAATTGCTATGGATCCCATCACACATTGGATTACTCCTTCATGATAAAGTTGATATGTTAGCCAAGAAGAGTATCGAGAAGGAGAATGTAGAATATAACTTTGGTATAACTGTGTCTAGCATTAGGAATAATATTAGGAGAGAAGTAAATAATGAAAATGATTGTTATAGGAATGCAGTTAGAAGCCTGAATAGATCTATAAGCCACTATGATAACATGAACGTAGATAAGTATGTTTATGGAGCAACTTGCAATGTGAACAGACTGACTGATGTTGTAGTGGCCAGGCTTAGGCTTGGTTACAAGTACTTCTGGCAGTTTGGGAGACACACAGATGATGATCAAACTAAATGTAAATTATGTGATCAGGCATATGGTCACTCTCTTGAACACTATGTGCTTAATTGTCCACTTATTGAGGAATACAGAGACAGACAGTATAATAACCTATGTGACATGTCAAGATATCTTATTAATGAAAATAAGATACCAGATATACTAAGCAAATTTCCTAAATTTGCTTGTAACAGATAAGTGAACTATAGATATGTAGATATAAATCCATATGTATTCCTGTTAACCCTTTGGGGCCTAGTTCCTAGGCCTTTTGTGTATCCATATGTTCTCGCGCTGCCGTCCACAGGATGGATATGGGGTGCACAATAAACTAGCCACTTCGGTGGCAAAATCTAATCTAAGCCTTTTAATTGCCTTCCTTTGATGTATTACTTTCATAGTTCCTTGACAATGTGAGTAGTCATGAAAGCGCTTGGAATTTCACTACTCTTTCACAGTGGTTGTTTTGCATATATATATATATATATATATATATATATATATATATATATATTGTGTGTGTGTGTGTGTGTGTGAGTGATTGCAAAAAACAAAGTTGAATTTTAAAAATACTGAATGCCATAGTTACGTGTTTACAATGTTAGTGTTACATAATGTTATTGTAACTAGCTGGGTTAACATATGTTTCCAGGACACCAATTTGTGGTAAAACTGAATGATTGCATCACTGCGGTTTGGATTTTGTTTACATGTGATTTTATTTTGTTATGACTGAGTTTAGTTCGCATTTTCTATGTTTATACACGAATCATAAATGTAAGGTTAAATTATATACAATGGTACGTCCCTTGCCTATCCTACACTATTATAACAGTCTAACCTATATTCCAGTTCAACCCTCCAACCTATATTCCAATCCTAGCCATCCTCCACTCCAACCCACCCTCCACTCTAACCTATATTGCAGTCCAAGCCATCCTGCACTCTTTCCCATCCTGCACTCTTGTCCACCCTCCACTCCACCCCATTCTCCACTGCAACCATCCTTCACTGCAACTATCCTCCACTGCAACCATCTTCCACTGCAACTATTCTCCACTGCAACTATTCTCCACTGCAACCATCCTCCACTGCAACCATCCTCCACTGCAACCATCCTCCACTGCAACCATCCTCCACTGCAACTATCCTCCACTGCAACCATCCTCCACTGCAACCATCCTCAACTGCAAACATCCTCCACTGCAACCATCCTCCACTGCAACCATCCTCCACTGCAACCCATCCTCCACCGCAACCATCCTTCACTGCAACTCATCCTCAACTGCAACCATCCTCCACTGCAATCCATCCTCCACTGCAACCCATCCTCCAATACAACTATCCTTCACTGCAACCCATCCTCCACTGCAACCCATCCTCCAATGCAACCCATCCTCCACTGCAATCCATCCTCCACTGCAATCCATCCTCCATTGCAACCATCCTCCACTGGAACCACCTTCCACTACAAACATCCTCCACTGCAACCATCCTCCACTGCAGCCCATCCTCCACTGCAACCCATTCTCCAATGCAACCCATCCTCCACTACAGCTATCCTTCACTGCAACCCATCCTCCACTGCAGCCCATCCTCCAATGCAACCCATCCTCCACTGCAATCCATCCTCCATTGCAACCATCCTCCACTGGAACCACCCTCCACTACAACCATCCTCCACTGCAACCATCCTCCACTGCAACCATCCTCCACTGCAACCATCCTTCATTGCAACAATCCTACACTGCAACCATCCTCCACTGCATCCATCCTTCACTGCAACATCCTCCACTGCAACAATCCTCCACTGCAACCCATCCTCCAATGCAACCCATCCTCCACTGCAATCCATCCTCCACTGCAGCCCATCCTCCAATGCAACCCATCCTCCACTGGAACCACCCTCCACTGCAACCATCCTCCACTGTAACCATCCTCCACTGCAACCATCCTCCACTGCAACCATCCTCAACTGCAAACATCCTCCACTGCAACCATCCTCCACTGCAACCATCCTCCACTGCAACCATTCTACACTGCAACCATCCTCCACTGCATCCATCCTTCACTGCAACATCCTCCATTGCAACAATCCTTCAATGCAACCATCCTCCACTGGAACCATCCTCCACTACAAGCATCCTACACTGCAGCCATCCTACACTGCAACCATCCACTGCAACTATCCTCCACTGCAACCATCCACTGCATCCATGCTCCATTACAATAATCCTACACTGCAACCATCCTCCACTGCATCCATCCTTCACTGCAACATCCTTCATTGCAACAATCCTACACTGCAACCATCCTCCACTGCATCCATCCTTCAATGCAACCATCCTCCACTGGAACCATCCTCCACTACAAGCATCCTACACTGCAGCCATCGTACACTGCAACCATCCTCCACTGCATCCATCTTTCACTGCAACCATCCTCCACTGCATCCATCTTTCACTGCAACCATCCTCCACTGCATCCATCTTTCACTGCAACCATCCTCCACTGCATCCATCTTTCATTGCAACCATCCTCCACTGCATCCATCTTTCATTGCAACCATCCTCCACTGCATCCATCTTTCACTGCAACCATCCTCCACTGCAACCATCTTTCACTGCAACCATCCTACACTGCATCCATCCTACACTGCAACCATCCTACACTGCATCCATCTTTCACTGCAACCATCCTACACTGCAACCATCTTTCACTGCAACCATCCTACACTGCATCCATCTTTCACTGCAACCATCCTACACTGCAACCATCTTTCACTGCAACCATCCTACACTGCAACCATCCTACACTGCAACCATCCTCCACTGCATCCATCTTTCACTGCAACCATCCTACACTGCAACCATCTTTCACTGCAACCATCCTACACTGCAACCATCCTACACTGCAACCATCCTACACTGCATCCATCTTTCACTGCAACCATCCTACACTGCAACCATCTTTCACTGCAACCATCCTACACTGCATCCATCTTTCACTGCAACCATCCTACACTGCAACCATCTTTCACTGCAACCATCCTACACTGCAACCATCCTACACTGCAACCATCCTACACTGCATCCATCTTTCACTGCAACCATCCTACACTGCAACCATCTTTCACTGCAACCATCCTACACTGCAACCATCCTACACTGCATCCATCTTTCACTGCAACCATCCTACACTGCAACCATCTTTCACTGCATCCATCCTACACTGCAACCATCCTACACTGCAACCATCCTCCACTGCAACCATCTTTCACTGCAACCATCCTACACTGCAACCATCCTCCACTGCAATCATCCTCCACTGCAACCATCTTTCACTGCAACCATCCTACACTGCAACCATCTTTCACTGCAACCATCCTACACTGCAACCATCCTACACTGCAACCATCCTACACTGCATCCATCTTTCACTGCAACCATCCTACACTGCAACCATCTTTCACTGCAACCATCCTACACTGCAACCATCCTACACTGCAACCATCCTCCACTGCAACCATCTTTCACTGCAACCATCCTACACTGCAACCATCCTCCACTGCAATCATCCTCCACTGCAACCATCTTTCACTGCAACCATCCTACACTGCAACCATCCTACACTGCAACCATCCTACACTACAACCATCCTACACTGCAACCATCCTACACTGCAACCATCCTACACTGCAACCATCCTACACTGCAACAATCCTACACTGCAACCATCCTACACTGCAACAATCCTACACTGCAACCATCCTACACTGCAACCATCCTACACTACAATCATCCTCTAAGTCTGTTACCCATCATGCTATTTATATCTTCATTAAAATAATTGATTTTGCCTTATAGACCCCTGAATACTTTTCCTTACTATATTATGTTAGCGTAAGTCTTGCTGGCACTAAGCATAATACCATTTTGTAAAAAGTTGTTATGTATACACTGTTCTGTGCCACACCTACTCCTATAATATTTTTATTAATTAATAACTTAATTTGAGGATGAATAAGAGTTCTTAGAATGTAAATTTAACTGGGGAAAAATTTCTCTGTTAATGATTCACATCGTGATTATGAGTGTGGTAGGGGAATAGCCGCACTCTGAAGGCCGTAGAGGGTAAGTAAGTAAGTAAGTTTATTCAGGTATACACAAATACAGTTACATAGAATTATCATACATAGCAGCATATGTGTAGATTTGAAATGTGATGTCAGCACACTTCTGAAAACAGCGATTGAATAAACGATAAACCATAACACAAGACACAGAACACTTTTGGATGTTCCCCGTGTCCACATCACACTATGTAAGAACTCTATGCACATAAAGAGCCCCAAAATTTGGAACTCAGTACCAGTAAATACTACAGTAACCCGGTCTGAACATCAATTTAAGACTCTTCTCTAAAACCACCTACTCACCCTAAACTAAATATTCAACACTCAATACTTAAATTTACCAAAAACCTCCCAATTACCTAAATCATAACTATTCAAAATTTAAATACCCAAAGTTCATACACAACTTAATACTTAATACATTTTAGTATAAATATCTGCACAAAATTATACTTACACCATACTGTAACATTCTCATACTGTAAACTACTTTCAACAACGCTCAATATTATATTCCAATATTATAACTTAAATATTGATATACACAACCTACAAAATACTTTCAAATTTTCCCCTATGTAATATCCCCAGATGATTATAACTTCATTTTAACTTTACTAACTTGCTGTCTGCTTAAACAAACTATGGTCATTTCTCTAGTATTAAGTAGTCTGTAAGCCATTATTTTAGTCTACCCATAATGCCATGGCATGAGAGTGGCACTCTTGGCACTGCAACTCATTATTGTAACTACAGAATCTCAATGTAAACTTCCAAAGAAATAAAAATTGTATTGTATTGATGTGTCGGTTGAGTAAGATCTAAAGCCTGATGGGTAACTATTTATTTATTTAATTTAATTTATTTATTTTTTTATTTGGACATGATACATAGCTGTACAAAGAAATATAGTGAAATATAGTGAAGAATGTTGTCATTAAGATACTTAACTACTTGACAGTACACCGCCCTCTCTAGAATTTTGGATATTATACTGAGTATACTAACAGGTCTATACTTGCTGACATCAGACCTACTATTTTTCTTGAAGAAACGTAAAAATAATAGAACAACAGAATACATTATGACCTGACACTTGACCCCACACACTGAGGGTGGGAGTATAGTAAAGATTTGGTCAAGGCGTCAAGCCTCACGTCAAGTACAGTCTATGAGTCACATTTCAGGCATAGTGTAAATTCTATTAATTATAAATGAATGTAATTTATATATCCGGCATGATAGTGGCTTTCTTTGTACTTAGCAAATCATATTGTAATTACACATCGTAAACTATGCAAAGAAATAAAAGCCTTAATCCTTAATGCTATTTTTTATGAAACTTGATTTGATTATATTTCTCTCAACTATGGACTTGATTGATACAACTTTATATGCCTTTTGAAAATCAGTTATGTGCTAAAAATCTCATATATATATATATATATATATATATATATATATATATATATATATATATATATATATATATATATATATAATATATATATATATATATATATATATATATATATATATATATATATATATATATATATATATATATATATGTCGTGTCGAATATGTAAAACTGGTCAATTAGCAAGAACTCATTTAAAATTAAGTCCTCTCTAAAAATTTTCTCTTATACATTTAAAGATATATTTTTTTCATTAATGTTAATATAAAAAATTTTAATTTTGGACCAAAAGAAACTTAGAAAACTTACCTAACCTTATTATAACAACAGCAATTTATTTTAGCCTAACCCAACTAAATATATTTTAGATTTGTTTACAATAATTTAATACTAAACAAACACAGTAAAATATATATTTTTCGTTAGGTTCAGAATGATTTTGGCGAAATTATTGCATACACAAATTTTCACTTGTCCTATATGGCAAGATGAGCGTTGCTATTTAAGCCAAGATCGCAAGTTCTGCCTATTTATATAAAGTTGATATGTTAGCCAAGAAGAGTATCCAGAAGGAGAACGTAGAATATAACTTTGGTATAACTGTGTCTAACATTAGGAATAATATTAGGAGAGAAGTAAATAATGAAGATGATTGTTATAGGAATGCAGTTAGAAGCCTGAGTAGATCTATAACCCACTATGATAACATGAACGTAGATAAGTATGTTTATGAAGCAACTTGCAATGTGAACAGACTGACTGATGTTGTAGTGGCCAGGCTTAGGCTTGGTTACAAGTACTTCTGGCAGTTTGGGAGACACACAGATGATGATCAAACTAAATGTAAATTATGTGATCAGGCATATGGTCACTCTCTTGAACACTATGTGCTTAATTGTCCACTTATTGAGGAATACAGAGACAGACAGTATAATAACCTATGTGACATGTCAAGATATCTTATTAATGAAAATAAGATACCAGATATACTAAGCAAATTTCCTAAATTTGCTTGTAACAGATAAGTGAACTATAGATATGTAGATATAAATCCATATGTATTCCTGTTAACCCTTTGGGGCCTAGTTCCTAGGCCTTTTGTGTATCCATATGCTCTCGCGCTACCGTCCACAGGATGGATATGGGGTGCACAATAAACTAGCCACTTCGGTGGCAAAATCTAAAATCTGCCTATTCGGCACGACATATATATATATATATATATATATATATATATATATATATATATATATATATATATATATATATATATATATATATATATATATATATATATATATATATATATATATAGCCTATTATTGTAACTTATATTTCCCTGGGCAGATGTGAGCCTTTAGCTCACATCTGAAAGACCTTGATTAAGTTCTGGCAAAGTAGAAAGGTTGGGCATATCTCCATAATTAAGCCTACTGCCCATTGTAGGTCGACTATATATATATATATATATATATATATATATATATATATATATATATATATATATATATATATATATGTGTATGTATATATATATATATATATATATATATATATATACTGTATATATATATATATATATATATATACCGAGAGGTAGGTGTGTGTTATTCCACGTATATATATGCCGGGTTTGCTTTAATCTCTGTTTTAAGGAATAAAGTATTTTTGTCTGGTGGTGAAGCTATGTGCATCCTCGTGTAGTTGATAGGATTTAAAGCTCAGTAATTAACCAACCAGTATATTTTAAGTTAAAGGACCCCTGTGGAAATAAGTCACTTTGACTTTTTGAGGTTATCCTAGGTAATGTACACCGATTTTTGTATATGTGTGTACCTGTTCCTGAATAAACTTACTTATTTACATTATATATGATAATTGTACATATGTATACTTTACCTAAATAAACTTAATCGTGGGGGATTATTATTATTATAATCAAGGGGAAGCGCTAAACCCGTAGGATTATACAGCGCCTGGGGGGGGGATGTGGAAGGCATTCAGGCTTAATTCGGGGAAGTGGAGCACAGATCCAATTACCTAAATCAAGAACCCCTCACCAACATCAAGGAACCTTCCCTGAGGGAAATCGTGGGGGAAAGGATCAAAGGACCCTGGTAAAAAAAAAAAATAAGCCAGGCAGTGGCTTTGTTGGCTTGTTCTGGGTTTCTAACCCTTCAGGTTAATAATCTGAATAGAATTTTCTTCTATTTCGTCTTCTACATTATTATATATTTTTTTTGAAGTTTATTGAGCATTTATTGGGCGTTTGAGTGAGCGTAACACCTCTGTGCTGTCCACCACGGCTCCCACCTCTCTACCCTTCACAAGTAATTAAACGTTTTATTCTACTGTATTTTGCAATGATCACTCTAATTTTTGACTCGTGCATGTATATCATCAATCTCTTGATGTGTACATCAATTTTTGGGAGTGATGGATCTGTTTTTATGACCTAAAATAAAGGAAATGTAAAATTTGCGTTAGCCCAACCTGGTAATGTTGTGAAGTCAAAAACACTTGAGGGGCCATTTTTATCCAAGTCAGGGTTTATTTAATGGGTTTTCTCTCCAGGTGTTATACAGACACCTCCAGAATACATATAGCAATGCAAATAATACACACAAGTTTAATGGTATGCAGTTTTCCGAATGTTTTCCCCCGAGAAAAATAAGATGAGCTACGAATCTTGTTAACTCTCGTATTGTTATACGTTTATTAATCATAATTGATTAGCTGATTATCTTTGTTTAAATGATTACATGTGTTTATAATATGTACATAGTAACGCATACTTGTATTTTTAGATATACATAGTTAATTTATTTACTTATTTCTAAGACAGTGTTCCAGATTTCTTTGTTTTTCGGGGTTCTAATTACACGTAGGAATTACAATATTCGGGGTTATAATTACACGTAAGTATTACATTATATTTATGTAAAATGTATGCATTTGTATTTTATATTTTAGTCATGGTGTATATACATTATAGATGTGTACACAGATATGATGACTTAACCTAGGATATGCCGACATTGTCAAAGATTTTGTCTTTATGATCAGTAGTGACTCATTTGGCATGTATATGATATATTTATGGTTATTTTATAATAATTAAACTAATCTTTAAGTAATTATTATAGTATTTTTATAATTAACTAAAAATGGGAATAGTCACTGATTTTTTGGGGGCTATCCTAGGTAGTTTATGTATGGCAATTCTTCTTATGTGTAACTGTACCTAAATAAACTTAATAACTGATAGCAAAGATAAGCTGTATTCAGTAAATGTCTATGGTTTTGTAGGCTTTTACAGACAGTACAGGTAGTATAGGAATTTTTATTGTGGGTAAGGTAAACATAATTTTTATTGGCCTACACCGGAGGTAAAATGGAATTGTAACCTAGAATAACTTGACTAGCTTAGATACGAAGCATGTATACCTGGAGAGGGTTTCGGTGATCAGTGCCCCTGTGGCCTGGTCTGTGACCAGGCCTCCTGGTGGATCAGGGTCTGATCAGCCAGGCTGTTACTGCTGGCTGCAGTAACAAACCACAGCCCGGCTGATCAGATACTGACTTTAGGTGCTTGTCTACTACCTTCATGAAGACAGCTAGGGGTCTGTTGGTAATATCCCTTATGTATGCTGGGAGTCCGTTGAACAGTTCAGTATTCAAAGACCATCTCTTAATGAATTATTTTGCATTTCAATAAGAAATGCTAGTAAAAAAGCATAAAAGTTACTACTTGAAAACAAATGGTTAATGCAAGATTGTATCCTTAATAATTATCCCTTTGTGGGGCAAGGGCTCCAAATGTGCCCTTAAAAAATGTATTTAAGTCATCAAGGGGGATTACAGGCCCCACAAAGTTAATGGCAGTTTTGCAGTAGATAAGAATTAAACATATCAAATCAATTTTATAATACAAAGAATTAATATTTTTTTGCATCTATAACAGTAAAGGGAACCACAATGTTTATCTAGTTTTTGCAACTGTTTTTGACATTTTTGCAATAGATTGATGGAAAATGTAGCTGCAGGTGTTATAGGAAGAGAAATCAGAATTGGGACCAGTTAAAATTGCCATTCCACAAAGGTCAGAACTGATACACATTGGTACATGCAGATAATTGTAGCATATCAAAGGTTACAAATTAAAAATATTTAATGTAGAGCAATGCTAATGAATGTAAGTTTGTGAGTCATGATGACTCAGGAGTAGAACATTGCAGTTTGTCATTTTTTTATGGAGACCTGTTGTTTTACTCATTTTTTAGAACAGTAAGAATGCAGTGATTTTCTTTTTATTATTGTTTTGTATTGTGTTTAAAATTTCAGGGAGATGTACAACAATGAATAAGGACAGTAAACCAGAAAAAAGTTTTCCTGAAAGGCTGAAACGATGGTTCAAAATCGAACGTGGAAATTTACCTGGCTGCCGATATATAAGACTAACAGAAGAGCTAAAGACGGAACTTAGTAATGAGTCGCCAGTGCCTGTTCGTCTGAAAGCAATCAGAGAATTAACCGAAGTGCTTGCATCTAGGAAAATGGCAGAAGTGAGTACTGTATGCTTATTGCAATTTTTTTTGTACATGTAATGGCTTGTATAATAAAGCTGATTTGTATTTGGTAAATTATCATATTTGTTTTACATTAATTTCACAGTTTCATCGTAATGAAATAGAGAGGGACGTAATTAAGCCACTAAGGGGTAGAGTATTAGACTTTAATTATTATGATTCTCCTTGTTAACAATTAACATTCTTTGTTTTTTTAGAAAATGGTTGGTTCATACTGTTCCCCACATACAGAAAGGAATATGTTCTGAAAAAATATGTCAAATTAGTTAGTTCTCTTATTATTATAGTTATGTAAGAAAAAAGCAAAATATGGTTAAAAATTGTAAGAATAAAAAAATAACCAAGAAATGTAAATATATTTATATATGTATTGTACAGTATTGTATAAAATCAAATAAATGTGAAGAGATACAGTAATGTATGGTTATAGTACTATTTAAGAATGTGTGTTAATTATTAAAATGATGTTCCATATGTATGTAATAATAGCTTATGAATGCTAGTTAGATATGGATTAGAAGAATGTTTATCAAATCCTAAGAGTGTGAGAGTATTCCTTATTACTCATTAACTTTTTGGGCACTTACTTTGGAATGTGTAATGCAAACTGAAGTTGTATCTGGGAAAAATGAAGCACTAATGCTCTTGTCACTAAGAAACATAGTTCAGATTATTGATAAATTAATTTTTATAGTGCTTCCGAAACATTATTGTGTCCATTGTATGCAAATGAGAAGAAAATTAAAAATATTAGTTTAAAATACAGGTAGATGTAAAGGCCCAGGGCTTGTAAGACCATATGTAAGTACTGTAACTTCCCAGCACTTATTAGTGATATAATAAATTTTATACAGTACTGTAACTTCAGACTGTCTTGCTAGCATCTTGTGTCATTTTCCTTGAGGTTTAATAAATTATTCCTGTTATTCAATTTAAATTTTTGTTACTGTACAATAAGAAATATATTTCTAAAATGTGTGTGTTTTACTCAACAGTATGGGATTGAGAAGCTATGGATCCTTGTACAGGACTTGCTGGCCCTGACCTGTCCATCTGAGCAACGCCATACTACATTACAAATGCTCACCACTCTTGCAGCTGGACATGATCGTTTAGGACCAATGCGACATGTCTTCTTTAACTACATTTCAGACAATTATCAGCATGAAGATAGTAAACCTATGTATGTTTCTTCTAAATGCCATATTTCTTGTTTTAATAAGGCCAATGAGCTGATGCTGCATATGATTTTTATGGGATGTTAGGATTTTGCTGTATAGATTTTGGGTGAAAAGTGGACAGTCCTTAGAGTTATGCTGTATCTTTAAAATTTTACATATATCTCTAAAGTATTGTACCCAGATGTGTGTGTTTATGAAATCTGGCAAATAAAACAGACTAGAATATACTGCTGTATATCTGGTATTAAAATACATTACCAGTAGTTTAACAGCACTGGTGAAGATTTTATTTTATAAGTAAAAAAAATAAAATCTAGGAAATTAAAATAATAATAATTGGTATTCATGAATTTGTGAAATTCTTTTGCTTAAATATTTTTTATTTATAGTTTGAAGTAAGTTTCTTCTAATGTTCTTTCTGTACCTTTAGCACTAAGGTTCTCATCGCTAGCATTACCTTGTGTAGTATTTGTCATTTCTGTTGTGATCAAATTATCAATGATTTCAGCATCAGTCTGTGTTTTGTAAATTGGAAGATCTTTATTACAGTTATACCAGTTCTGATTGTCCTCAGAAGTGTTAGAGATTACTTTAAATAGTTGTTTGGTATGTTTTTAGGATATTCCTCTCCAGTTTTCAGTTTGTATTTTGAAGTCTGCATCACATGAATTATAATCTTACGGGCCTTTGTAAAATCACATTTCATATTTTAAGCAATATTAAGTCATTGTCTGGGTAACCTTTTTTGAAAACTTTAGCATATGAGTTTCATAAAACTCTTGTTATTAATGCATCCATTTCAGCATATGCATTCTAAACTGTTAATTACCCCTTGATTCAGTGGCTAAATCAGGGACCAGCAAGTATTTGTTAAATACACTGTATTTTATAGAAGTATAGCCATCCATATAAAACAAACTAGCAGTAGTTAGAATAATACATCTTTTTAAATATAATGCTCTGCATAACCATGGGCTTTCTGCATGCACAGCCAAATGTCACCCATCTCTCTACAAATATTGTATCATGTGGAAATAAATCTTTGAGATGGGCATGATATCTAGTTGTACTTACACATTATGCCTTTGATTGTATTGTCAGTTTTGACTTCTTCCGTGAGGTGATAGCTGAGGGAAAGCAACTAGAATACATCGATGAGTATGTTGGCCCTTTTCTGCTGGAGTGGCTTCCAGGACTTTTAGCCTCACCACAAGCTGCTGATGCTCTCAACCTTATAATTATTCTAGTCAAGTTCAATTCAGCTTACTTGGATGAGCCAGTCGTTACTGGCTTTGTCAAGTAAGTGGCTAGGCTTTGTAATGTTATTTTTTTTGTGTGGAAATAATCTTCAAGTAATATAAAGTGTTTTTTTTTTCTTTGAGTCACCCTACCTTGGTAGAAAAAGGCTGATGAGGGAAAATAAATTATAAGCCTATGAGTAAGGATAAAGTAGCAATGTTTATGCCATTACAGTTTCTTCTTACAATCTTTTTGCCTCATTAAAAATGCAGAAATAGGGGCCACATCTTTTTGTTCAGGTAAGTTAATTTTCCTTAGATTTTTGGAACTTTTCACTAAATTGAGGTTGGTAAAGCAGTTTCAGAATAGAATGAATAATGGGGTTGATTATAAAAGTTCAGATATAGGAAAGACTGGTTGAGGGAATTTTTTCTGCATATTATTTATCAACATTATGAATCAAATAGTATTTGATAGACAGTTGTTTGAAAAATTCATTCATCCAAATTTTGCTAAAAAGTCTATTGAATTCATTTAACACTGAATATTCAGATTTTGGGTGATTCTAAAGAGAAGTTTCAAAGTTTAGTGGACGAGTTTGGGAGGGTTTGTAAAGAAAGTTGAAAGTAAACATGGATACGAGTAAGGTGATGATGGTATCAAATGAGTTACGTAAAGAATTGGATATCACATTGGAGGGAGGGAGAATGGAAGAAGTGAATGCTTTCAGATACTTGGCGGTAGATTTGTCAGCAGATGGTTTTATGAAGGACGAGGTTAATCATAGAATTGATGAAAGAAAAAAAGGTGTGTGGTGCATTAAGGTGTCTTTGGAGACAAAAAACGTTATTCAGGAAGGCAAAGAAGGGAATGTATGAGAGTATAGTGGTACCAATACTTTTATATGGGTGTGAAGCATGGGTTGTGAATGCTGCAGCGAGGTGGAGGCTGGAGACACTGGAGATGTCGTGTTTAAGGACAATGTGTGGTGTAAATATTATGCAGAGAATTCGTAGTGTGGAAAAATAGGAGGTGTGGAGTTACTAAGTGTATTTATTCAGAGGGCTGAAGAGGGGTTATGGAGGTGATTTCATCAGTTAGAAAGGATGGAGCAAAATAGAATGACTAGGAGAGTGTATAAATCTGTAGTGGAGGGGAGGAGGGGTAGGGGTCATCCTAGGAAAGGATGGTGGGAGGGGGTAAAAGAGGTTTTGTGTGCAAGGGGCCTGAACATAGAGCAGACATGTGTGAGTGTGTTAGAGAGGAGTGAATGGAGATGAATGGTTTTTGGAATGTTGGAGTGTGAGCAGGGTAATATTTTGTGAAGGGATTCAGGGAAACCGGTTATTATAGAGTTAGCCGGACTTGAGTCCTGGAAGTGGGAAGTACAATGCCTACGCTTTAAAGGAGGGGTTTGAGATATTGGCTGTTTCAAGTGACATCTAAACTGCTATATCTGGGCACCTCTGCAAAGACAGTGATTGTGTGAATGATAGTGAAAGTGTTGAATGATGGTGAAAGTTTCTTTTTTGGGTCACACTGCCTTGGTGGGAGATGGCCAGCATGTTCAAAAAAAGATCAGATTTTTTAAGATTAACCCGTAAATGGTCCAAACGTATATATACGTTTTTTCAACATTTGAAAGTATGTAAAAAAAGTAGATCTTCTTTTTGTTTTTTTACATTTGAAAATGTGTAAAAAAACTTTGATCTACTTTTTTTTTGTTACATTTGAAAATATGTCAAAAAAATGTAGATCTACTTTTGTAGCACTACACATGTGAACGTAGATCTGCTTGGACCGTTTACGGGTTAATTGTAACTGAATCTTGGCTAGTGTAAATAATGTTAACAACACCTTACTTGAGTTTTCAGTTATCAAGAAAACTGATCAAGTTAATGAATTAACTTAAAATTGTCTACAATATTTTTCTGTTGAAAAACACTCAGTCCCAACTGGTGAAACATTTAGTTGGACTTGCACTTTTTTTTTGTGAGGTTGATATTGGTCGTCAGAGATACATGATTTGACATTTCTCAGTAGTACTATTACTGAAGATAAATTGTGGATTTTCCAGGCAAGTAGTTCTTCAGCTTCACAGAGCAAACAGCGAGTCAGAAGCGTTGCTGTGTTTACGTGTCCTCGATGCTGTGCTTGCATACAGTTACCTTCCTTCTTCTGCACTGCCTAGTTTCATTACAGCTCTTACAAGAGCTGTTGGTGTGCCTCAGCTCACTTCTGAAGCATGGAAGGTATGTTTGGTAATATGAAAATCAGGTTAATGTTTTTGTATCATACCCATACTGTATTATAATTTACAGTTTTTAATTTTATTGTAACATTGCCTTTTTATATTCTTACTTTTTATCAGAAATCTTATTGAAATATCACACTTACAAATGGATTCACAAATATCATTTGTGTAGTGTGTAACACACTGGCCATCTCCCACTGAGGTAGGATGATCCCCCTTCCCCCCCAAAAAAAAGAAACTCATTCACCATCATTCATTCACTAGCTGACTTGCTAGAAATGCGTATAAATAACAAATCAAAAGCCCTCCTAACTGCAGCATCTCCACCCATCCTTCAGAGTGCAGACACTAATTTCTTTTGTTATATGTAACTACAGCAGAGGACACTGAAAAATTACAGGAAGACAAGCAGGGTTTTCCAGTGGGCAGTGGAGAACAACATGATGTTCAATGGTGAAAAGTTTCAGCTGCTTAGGTATAGAAAGAATGAAGAACTCAAAAGGAACACTAAATACAAAACTCAAGAGGGTTACCAAGTAGAACAGAAGGAACACATGAGAGACCTGGAAATAATTGTCACCTGACCTTTCTTTTAAAGACCATAACAAGACAAAGATCATGACAACCTGGAAGATGACAGGGTGGGTATTGAGAACTTTCAAAACAAAGGAAATAATACCAATGGTGACACTTCAAATCGCTAGTGCTTCCTCATTTAGAATATTGCTCAGTGCTGATGGTCCCTTTCAAAGCAGGTGAAATATCAGAGCTGGAACAAATACAGAGATTGCTTACGGCTCACATTGAGCCAGTAAAGCACCTAAATTACTGGGAACGCCTTCAAGTCTTGAACATGTACTCATTGGAATGGAAGAGAGAGAGATACATGATAATATACACCAGGAAGGTACTTGAGGGCCTTTTCCCAAATCTGCACACTACTATAACAACATACTGGAGTGAGAGATATGGGAAGAAGTGCAAAATAAACCCAGTGAGGAGCAGGGGTGCAGTGGGGATAATAAGAGAACACTGCATCAACATCCACGATCCCAGACTATTCTGCATCTTACCAGAAGATTTCAGAAACACGGCTGGAACAAGTGTAGAAATCTTCAAGAGGAAACTGGACAAGTATCTTAGCCAAGTGACAGATCAACCAGGCTGTGATGGATACATGGGGCAGTGGGCCTCCAGCAGCAGCAGCCTGGTTGACCAGGCAAGCACCAGATGAGCCTGGCCCATAGCTGGGCTTCAAGAGTAGTGAAACTCTTCGAAGGTATGTCAAAGGTTAAAGTATGCACCATGCCTTTAATGTAATATTTATGTGAATAAGAAATGAATCTAATTACAGAATCATAAATTGTGATACGAGTATCCTTCTGGCAAGGCACCTATTAAATGAGTGATGATGAATGTGGTTTCCTTTTTTGGGTCACGCCTACCTTGGTGGGAAATAGCTGATGTAAAGACAAAAAGGATTTCAGAACGGCTGATTGCGGTGCTACCTATACTTTTGTATAGTATATCTTTCACAGTTCATCTCCCTTTGAGTTAATGAGGCTTCTAGTTATTTGTGGCATCCTGTCACGTTTTTTTATATAGCACAATGCGTATCATTTTTTGTATTTCCTCCACTTCACCTTCTAATGAAATCTTAAAAAAATTCTGAAGTTGTTTGCTTAGTTCTTCTGCAGATCCTACTAGAGCTCTAGTCTTTTTGAGACTACTTATACATGCAAATTTGTATGAAATATAAGATATTTTTAAATTTGTCTTTGATTTCATTTTTTGCACAGTTTTTGATTTTGTCCTTTGTTTAGTGCCTTTATAAACCCTGTTACTGTCACACTTTCAGAGAATTTTTATTTATCGCACTGCTAAGAATTCAGTTATTCCTGAGTTAATATCTGATTCTCAGATCATGCGTAACCTCCTTGGAACACATCTTGGCAATAGTGGGCTCTACGTGCTGTGCCATTTAATTCAGAATGACAACAGTGTTTTTTTGGTGCGTGGAGCAATCTTCTTCCTCACATCAGCATTGTGGGGGGGCAATAAGGTGACATCCCTTGACTACAAACCAGCAGCAGTGCTTCCAACATTCCAAGTGGTTGGTATAAAAAGTTGCTTCATAGAATTTATTTTCAGTCAGTTTGCATGCCTTTCTAAATACTTTAATGCTATTTTTTTTATCTTGTGTACATTATATTGGAAATGGCTGCTTAATATGAGGCAGATATGAGACTTTGTAATAAGTACTATATAGGGTTTAGTGTTTAATGTACATCTTCATTACATTATACTACTGTGCATCTAGTGTATTTGCTGTTCCTTCCATTACTTCTCAAAATGTCTTCAAATAATAATAATAATAGTCTTGAAAAAATGAAGCTTTTATTCTGCAATATATTAGTAATATTTGAGTGGTATAAATAAATGGCTATGAGGTGACAGATGTTAAAAGGACTCTTTCCACAAAGAAACATTTTATTTATATGACATTTCATCCACTGGGTGAGATGTTAATAAAAGTTTTTTTTGGTTGAATGTGTACTTTTTACTGTTCATAACTGGCATGCTAATTCCCTTTCATGAAAATAAATGGTATAAAATACCGACACAATGGAAACATAAACACATACGCAGTTTAATGTGATCCTTTATTGACAACGTTTCGCCCACACAGTGGGCTTTTTCAAGTCACACACAGATCTATGTGGGGTGGAAGATACGGGAGTATTTATAGTCAGGTTCAGAATGTTGAGGTTAGGTGGAGAATGCTGCATCTGATGATCTACCAGGCAGGGTTATAGAGTCTTGGGTAGCTTGGCAGGGGTATTGGACAAGTTGTGAGTAGACCTTCTGTAGTGTTCTATGTTCTATGTGGGATAGCGATGAAGAAGTTTCTTGGCGAGTGGTTCATCTATGTTATAGAAGCCGTTGTTCTGGTTGAAATTGTTAGTTATAGAGATAAGCGATGATTCCAGGATTCTTCGGTATTGAAACTCAAGACTTATTGCCACAGAAGACAACACTCAATACCGAAGAATCCAGGAATTATCGCTTATCTCTATAACCAACAATTTCAACCAGAACAACGGCTTCTATAACATAGCTGAACCACTCGCCAAGAAACTTCTTCATCGCTATCCCACATAGAACATAGAACACTACAGAAGGTCTACTCACAACTTGTCCAATACCCCTGCCAAGCTACCCAATACTCTACAACCCCGCCCGGTAGATCATCAGATGCAGCATTCTCCACCTGACCTCAATATTCTGAACCTGACTATAAATACTCCCGTACCTTCCACCCCACGTAAATCTGTGTGTGACTTGAAAAAGCCTACTGTGTGGGCGAAACGTTGTCAATAAAGGATCACATTAAACTGCATATGTGTTTATGTTTCCAATTCCCTTTCATATTTTATTGACATTCTTTTTTCTTTTAGGCTGCCAAAAATGGTCATGTATTAGTGGTTTATGAAGTAGCTTTAAGTATTCAAAAACTTGTGTCCAAAATGTATATGGAGCTTCATTTGTCCTCATGGAATCTTGTTCTGGACACCCTCAGCAAACTTTTTGAGCATGCAGGTAAGGAAAAGATATTAATTATGGAAGGACGTAAACTTACAAACTGCCCAAGTTGCTAACATCTACACTTATGAATGAAAAGCTTACTAAACACAAAATTCCTTTAATCCTTTGACTGTTTCGGTCGTATGTATATGTCTTATGAGCCAGTGTTTTTGACATATTTTTACTCCAAAATTCTAGTGGCTTCAAATCAAGCGAGAGAAAGCTGGTAGGCCCACATGTGAGAAAATGGGTCGTTGTAGTCAGTGTGCACAGTATAAAAAAAATCCTACAGCACGCAGTGCATAATGAGAAAAAAAACCTCCGACCATGTTTTTTGGATTAAAATGCCAATTTTGAGGTGTATTTTCGTATAGTATTTATGGTTGTATGCTCGTTTTCTTGGTCTCGTTTGATAGAATGGAAGACATATTACAGAAATAGAGATTATGGTTGGCCTCATGATGAAAAGGACCTTGAAATTGAGCTCAAAGTAGTGGAAGTGTTCGATTTTTGCCAATGTTCAAGAGTAAACAAATGATGTCATTGTCCAATAAGTGTCCAATTAGCCATTCTGATATACAGTCATGAATGGGTTGACATTATCTATACAATAATTACAGTAATGCAGTAGTCTGCATAACAGTAAATCTTCTATTTTTTGTGTGAATAAAAATTCAAAATAGAAAGCAAGAGTAGTATAAGAGGGGCCTGGAGACATGACTGATGAACAAAGAAAATGTTATTTTAGTGCCAGGAATGTCTGCACTGTTCATTCTGGACCCTATTTTGAAATTGACATCTTTTTTAATTTGCGTGAAATTGGCCAAATTGCCAATTTCTGACCACTTTATTGTTTAGTTGACATTGGTAAATGGGCGGTTTCATGTACTCAATCGATAGAACAAATGGAATTCTAAAGAAATAGCTATGAGTTTGGTTGACTGGAATTGGCCAAAAATAGGGCTCAAAATGGGTGAAATTGCCAATGCGTAAACATCGCTGAGATCGCTAACTTTGTGAGAGCGTATTTCCGTAAGTTTTCCATCGAATTTTGTACTTTTGATGTCATTAACATTGGGAATTTTTTTTTTTTCGAAAATTTTGTGACACAGACACACTTTAGGATTTGGGGTCGTGACAGTCAAAGGGTTAAACTATTGATATACAGCACACCCACATGTTAGAAATGACCCTTCTTTGTACTGATATTTTCTATAAGGACAACTTATTTTAAGTTAAAACACAAGAGATGCAACTGGTTTGTAAGTTTGGGATCTCCTGTATTCAGTATTGTTAACTTTGTATGCGAATATATGGTTTAGAAAACTAATAAGTTAGATTAACTTCATCATAAAATTATTTGTGAGTGTTGTTGCACTTGCTTGAATTAAAGTGCCATAAACACTGATTGATACAAAATGAGAAACCACTTGGAGTGAAATATGAACCACAAACAAGAGATATCTGTATTTCTAAAGAGATCCTCTGACTAAACCCAATTGCACCATGATTAGTGGATGGAGGATTGAGCCTTCGCCACTCCTGAAGGATCCTCGGGTTTTGTTCTTTATGAAATGGAGTGCAGTATCATAGTGTAAAACTCTACCATAATTATTTATTTTCCCTTTGTTGTTCCATAATTTTTCAATATTTCATGGGAATGTTAAAGATTTAATATTTAATTTATGTTTAATTAGGATATAGAATATGCTAATTTTTATTTACAGTTGATATGGAGGAAGGAAATGAAAAACAAACTATTCTGGCATTGTTAAAGGACATATTGGATGCTATTGAGCAACTTATTGACTTGCACCAGTTTGGTGGGTCAGCTGACAAGTTTTTTGCACTTGTTGGTCTTTATTCAGATCTACGTCCGGTAAGCAAATTATTAAAAGTTAAGACTATTTTTTTATCAGAATACAATACAACCAGAATTTGATCTTGAGGAATACATTCTTGAAACAGTGCTTGAAAAAGAAAATTTTCAATAGAAGAGTTCATTATGCCATAGTAATATAGAGGATGTACTACCCCCATCTCTCATTCTGTTCCCCCACCCCTACCCCTCAGTGATCATCTCATTTTTAACACAGTAGCCATCTCCCACTGAGGTAGGGTAACCCGAGAAAGAAACACTTTCACTGTTATTCACACTATTGTTGTTTTGCCAGAGGTGTACAGATATAACACAATAGTTTTATATACCCCACACTAAAGCTGGCTATGTGTAGATTCTTGCCTTTTTGGGTACATGATCATTTGCTTTAAGCTTCACTTCAGACCACACACGATGACCTAATCTTGCCTGTCTCTTCCTCGGAACTGACATGGCTTTCACAAAAAAGCAAAATTCATAAATTTTGTAGTGATCATGATTCATAACATGCAGAAAATAAGATTTGCAATGGTAGAAAACTGTGAACGTTGACAGTTGGGTGTAGTATATTACGAGCAGATTAGGACAGCAGCAAGGTGACCCTGTAGTAGGTTTTTTGTTATTTTTAGTCCCAGTGTGAATAAAAATGTATTCTTGCTAATTCCACAAACCTTTACTGACTTGATCATATGTTATTTTACACAAGACTAGTATCAACTTAATGCATTTTCCTGTCAGAATGTTATTTGGTGTAAACTTTTAAAGGTGCGAGTTATATCAATGTGTCATCTTAATTCATCATGGAGGAGAGCTTGGATATAAGTAAGGGGTCTGCAGTACTTAGGTTTTCTGCTAATGATTGTTTTGGAAAGTTACTTAATTGAGAACAAGAAATATTCCACTTCCTTCCCTATGCCCTCTAAAAAAATTATGGGCTCAGTGTAACTCCCCAATACCCAACTTATGAATGGGTTAAGCTAGATATTGTAGGTTAATTTAAGTACTACAATATATCATTCTTTAAAGTTTGCTAATGATGCTTTACTTACTTTACACTGGAAATGATTTTAGGAATTAAAAAAATGCTGTATATTTATTTATTGCTGTTTATTGTTGAAAACTGTTATCACAACACAGTTGAGTTTGTGTATTCTGTAGAATCTCTACATTATGGTGAGGTGAATTGCATAACATTTATATAAATTTGGCTCTCATGGATACTTCCAGGATATGTGGATGCATTTGCTGAAAAAAATTGTAATTTTGGAATGGAGGCTTATTCCACCCTCTGGGCATTGATGCCCTGACCTCCAATATGTGAACTAAGAGTGCCACCAGCTGGTAACAGCAGGTGGTATTCATTTACTTTAAAAAAGAGTAGGGAAAGCTTGTGTTGATGATGAGCCATATTTTCAGTAAACTAAGGAATTTTCAAGATCCTCTAAGAGTCCACCTCAGTATTGCATGTATCAATCATTTCACCATTTGCTGTTTGACAACGATTCTTAAAATTTACATCATTGTAATATATTGCACATTATTAACTTTAAACCTAAAAATATATTTTATGTTTTTAGCTGTCCATTTTTAAAATATTATTGATATTTATTTGACAATATATCATACAGGAATTGTCTGTTCTTCGTCTGCTTGACCACCTGGCGCAAGGTGTGGTTCCCTACCGTCCCCATTGGTTGGCCAACTTGGGTACACTTCTCAACCGATATTACTGTCGTGATCGTAGACCAGGTGTCAGGACTAAAGCACTAGCAATTCTTGCAGACGTTTACAACATTAACAGGTTACGTATACGTCAATAATACCATTAAATATTAGTGTTAAAGATTTGAAGGAAATCGGAAGAGGCATTCACAAGTCATCATATCTTCTCTCTTTCTTCTTGCAACAAACCAGTCGTATCCCACCAAGGCAAGGTGGCCCAAAAAAGAAAAAGTTTCTCTTTTTAAATTTAATAATATATACAGGAGAAAGGGTTACTAGTCTCTTACTCCTGGCATTTTAGTCACCTCTTGTGACATGCATGGCTTACGGGGAAGAATTCTGTTCCACTTTCCCTTGGAGATGAGCAGAAATAGACAAGAACAAGAACTAGGAAGAAAATAGAAGGAAACCCAGAGGGATTTGTATATATATTTTTTTTCTACAAACCGGCCATATCCCACCGAGGCAGGGTGGCCCAAAAAGAAAAACAAAAAGTTTCTCTTTTTAAATTTAGTAATCTATACAGGAGAAGGGGTTACTAGCCCCTTGCTCCTGGCATTTTAGTCGCCTTTTACAACATGCATGGCTTATGGAGGAAGAATTCTGTTCCACTTCCCCATGGAGATAAGAAATAAACAAGAATAAGAACTAGAAAGAAAATAGAAGAAAACCCAGAGGAGTGTGTGTATATATGCTTGTACATGTATGTGTAAAACGAAAGCCTGTAATTGTTTTACATGATGGTAGGATTGCTGGTGTCTTTTGTCTGTCTCATAAATATGCAAGATTACAGGTACATCTTGCTACTTCTACTTACAATTAGGTCACACTACACATACATGTACACGTTTATTTATACACACTCATCTGAGTTTTCTTTGATTTTATCTTAATAGTTCTTGGTCTTATTACTTTTCCTTTTATATCCATGGGGAAGTGGGATAAGAATCTTTCCTCCGTAAGCCATGCGTGTTGAAAAAGTCAACTAAAATGCCGGGAACAATGGGCTAGTAACCCCTTTTCCTGTAAAGATTACTAAAAAGAATAAGAAGAAGAAAATTGTCAAAGTGGGAAGTCTGAATGTGCGTGGATGTTGTGCAAATGATAAGAAAGAGATGATTGTGGATGTTATGAATGAGAAGAAACTGGATGTCCTGGCTTTAAGTGAAACAAAGCTGAAGGGGGTGGGAGAGTTTCAATGGAGAGGAATAAATGGGATTAGGTCAGGGGTTTCAAATAGAGTTAGAGCTAAAGAAGGAGTAGCAATAATGTTGAAGGATAAGCTATGGCAGGAAAAGAGGGACTACAAATGTATAAATTCAAGGATTATGTGGAGTAAAATAAAGATTGGATGTGAAAAGTGGGTTATAGTAAGCGTGTATGCACCTGGAGAAGAGAGAAGTGTAGAGGAGAGAGAGAGATTCTGGGAAATGTTGAGTGAATGCGTGGGGAGTTTTGAATCAAGTGTGAGAGTAATGGTGGTTGGGGATTTCAATGCTAAAGTGGGTAAAAATGTTATGGAGGGAGTAGTAGGTAATTTTGGGGTGCCAGGGGTAAATGTAAATAGGGAGCCTTTAATTGAGCTATGTGTAGAAAGAAATTTGGTAATAAGTAATACATATTTTATGAAAAAGAGGATAAATAAATATACAAGGTATGATGTAGCACGTAATGAAAGTAGTTTGTTAGATTATGTATTGGTGGATAAAAGGTTGATGGGTAGGCTCCAGGATGTACATGTTTATAGAGGGGCAACTGATATATCGGATCATTATTTAGTTGTAGCTACAGTTAGAGTAAGAGGTAGATGGGAAAAGAGGAAGGTGGCAACAACAAGTAAGAGGGAGGTGAAAGTGTATAAACTAAGGGAGGAGGAAGTTCGGGCGAGATATAAGCGACTATTGGCAGAAAGGTGGGCTAGTGCAAAGATGAGTAGTGGGGGGGTTGAAGAGGGTTGGAATAGTTTTAAAAATGCAGTATTAGAATGTGGGGCAGAAGTTTGTGGTTATAGGAGGGTGGGGGCAGGAGGAAAGAGGAGTGATTGGTGGAATGATGAAGTAAAGGGTGTGATAAAAGAGAAAAAGGTAGCTTACGAGAGGTTTTTACAAAGCAGAAGTGTTATAAGAAGAGCAGAGTATATGGAGAGTAAAAGAAAGGTGAAGAGAGTGGTGAGAGAGTGCAAAAGGAGAGCAGATGAAAGAGTGGGAGAGGCACTGTCAAGAAATTTTAATGAAAATAAGAAAAAATTTTGGAGTGAGTTAAACAAGTTAAGAAAGCCTAGGGAAAGTATGGATTTGTCAGTTAAAAACAGAGTAGGGGAGTTAGTAGATGGGGAGAGGGAGGTATTAGGTAGATGGCGAGAATATTTTGAGGAACTTTTAAATGTTAAGGAAGAAAGGGAGGCGGTAATTTCATGCATTGGCCAGGGAGGTATACCATCTTTTGGGAGTGAAGAAGAGCAGAATGTAAGTGTGGTGGAGGTACGTGAGGCATTACGTAGAATGAAAGTTGGTAAAGCAGCTGGAACTGATGGGATCATGACAGAAATGTTAAAAGCAGGGGGGGATATAGTGTTGGAGTGGTTGGTACTTTTGTTTAATAAATGTATGAAAGAGGGGAAGGTACCTAGGGATTGGCGGAGAGCATGTATAGTCCCTTTATATAAAGAGAAAGGGAACAAAAGAGATTGTAAAAATTATAGAGGAATAAGTTTACTGAGTATACCAGGAAAAGTATACGGTAGGGTTATAATTGAAAGAATTAGAGGTAAGACAGAGTGTAGAATTGCGGACGAGCAAGGAGGCTTCAGAGTGGGTAGGGGATGTGTAGATCAAGTGTTTACATTGAAGCATATATGTGAACAGTATTTAGATAAAGGTAGGGAAGTTTTTATTGCATTTATGGATTTAGAAAAGGCATATGATAGAGTGGATAGAGGAGCAATGTGGCAGATGTTGCAAGTATATGGAATAGGTGGTAAGTTACTAAATGCTGTAAAGAGCTTTTATGAGGATAGTGAGGCTCAGGTTAGGGTGTGTAGAAGAGAGGGAGAATACTTCCCGGTAAAAGTAGGTCTTAGACAGGGATGTGTAATGTCACCATGGTTGTTTAATATATTTATAGATGGGGTTGTAAAAGAAGTAAATGCTAGGGTGTTCGGGAGAGGGGTGGGATTAAATTATGGGGAATCAAATTCAAAATGGGAATTGACACAGTTACTTTTTGCTGATGATACTGTGCTTATGGGAGATTCTAAAGAAAAATTACGAAGGTTAGTGGATGAGTTTGAGAATGTGTGTAAAGGTAGAAAGTTGAAAGTGAACATAGAAAAGAGTAAGGTGATGAGGGTATCAAATGATTTAGATAAAGAAAAATTGGATATCAAATTGGGGAGGAGGAGTATGGAAGAAGTGAATGTTTTCAGATACTTGGGAGTTGACGTGTCGGCGGATGGATTTATGAAGGAAGAGGTTAATCATAGAATTGATGAGGGAAAAAAGGTGAGTGGTGCGTTGAGGTATATGTGGAGTCAAAAAACGTTATCTATGGAGGTAAAGAAGGGAATGTATGAAAGTATAGTAGTACCAACACTCTTATATGGATGTGAAGCTTGGGTGGTAAATGCAGCAGCGAGGAGACGGTTGGAGGCAGTGGAGATGTCCTGTCTAAGGGCAATGTGTGGTGTAAATATTATGCAGAAAATTCGGAGTGTGGAAATTAGGAGAAGGTGTGGAGTTAATAAAAGCATTAGTCAGAGGGCAGAAGAGGGGTTGTTGAGGTGGTTTGGTCATTTAGAGAGAATGGATCAAAGTAGAATGACATGGAAAGCATATAAATCTATAGGGGAAGGAAAGAGGGGTAGGGGTCGTCCTCGAAAGGGTTGGAAAGAGGGGGTAAAGGAGGTTTTGTGGGTGAGGGGCTTGGACTTCCAGCAAGCGTGCATGAGCGTGTTAGATAGGAGTGAATGGAGACGAATGATACTTGGGACCTGACGATCTGTTGGAGTGTGAGCAGGGTAATATTTAGTGAAGGGATTCAGGGAAACCGGTTATGTTCATATAGTCGGACTTGAGTCCTGGAAATGGGAAGTACAATGCCTGCACTTTAAAGGAGGGGTTTGGGATATTGGCAGTTTGGAGGGATATGTTGTGTATCTCTATACGTATATGCTTCTAAACTGTTGTATTCTGAGCACCTCTGCAAAAGCAGTGATAATGTGTGAGTGTGGTGAAAGTGTTGAATGATGATGAAAGTATTTTCTTTTTGGGGATTTTCTTTCTTTTTTTTGGGTCACCCTGCCTCGGTGGGAGACGGCCGACTTTTTTAAAAAAAAAAAAAAAAAAAACATGTATGTGTAGTGTGACCTAAGTGTAAGTAGAAGTAGCAAGATGTACCTGAAATCTTGCATGTTTATGAGACAGAAAAAAAGACACCAGCAATCCTACCATCATGTAAAACAATTTCAGGCTTTTGTTTTACACTTACTTGGTACGACGGTAGTACCTCCTTGGGTGGTTGCTGTCTACCAACCTACCACCCAGGACTAGCAATCCTACGATCATGTAAAACAGTTACAGGTTTCTGTTTCACACTCACTTGGCTTGATGATAGTACTCCCTGGGTGGTTGCTGTCTACCAGCCTACTACCTATAAAGTCGACTTCTTTCATCAAACTGGCCTTATCTCACCAAAGCAGGGTGGCCCAAAAAGAAAAATGAAAGTTTCTCTTTTTAAATTTAATAATATATACAGGCAAAGGGGTTACTAGCCTGTTGCTCCCAGCAGTTTAGTCACCTGTATGGAGATGAAGGGTAAAGGGTTGGATAAATCAAATGAAATTAGATACAGAATATTGTGGTTTAGGAAAGAATTTCTGATTATGACTTGTTTTTGTGGGAAAATTAGGTTGGAGTTCCGAACACTTGATTTATCGTGAATTTTATGAATCACTTAAATGTTGTAGGAGCAAAGGGCCAGTAACCCCTTCTCCTGCATTCATTACTGAATTTAAAGAGAAACTTTCATATTTCTTTTTAGGTCATCCTACGTCAGTGGGATACGGTTGGTTCGTTAAAAAAAAGAAAAATGTTGTAAGCTAAGACCCTACTGTATTTTATAGTATGTATTCCTAAGCTACTGTTATTACACAGTGCTTCTTACAAAATAAGAACCCTGAGTCATTGCAGTTGTGATGTCTGTGCACTTCTAGAAGAAGCTGGAGAATGAGTGATTGTGAATGTTTCTCTTGTGTTACCCTGCCTTGATGGGAAAAGACCAGTGTGTTAAAAAAAAAGTCTGTGATGATGCTAAATAAAACCCACATGTATAGGGCAAGGAGGAATAACATCTTGTAGGAGTGAGGAAGAGCCAGTTGTGAGTGTGGGGGAAGTTCGTGAGGCAGTAGGTAAAATGAAAGGGGGTAAGGCAGCCGGGATTGATGGGATAAAGATAGAAATGTTAAAAGCAGGTGGGGATATAGTTTTGGAGTGGTTGGTGCAATTATTTAATAAATGTATGGAAGAGGGTAAGGTACCTAGTGATTGGCAGAGAGCATGCATAGTTCCTTTGTATAAAGGCAAAGGGGATAAAAGAGAGTGCAAAAATTATAGGGGGATAAGTCTGTTGAAAAGAATCTTTCCTCCGTAAGCTATGCGTGTCGTATGAGGCGACTAAAATGCCGGGAGCAATGGGCTAGTAACCCCTTCTCCTGTATACAATTACTAAAAAAGAGAAGAAGAAAAACTTTATAAAACTGGGTTGCTTAAATGTGCGTGGATGTAGTGCGGATGACAAGAAACAGATGATTGCTGATGTTATGAATGAAAAGAAGTTGGATGTCCTGGCCCTAAGCGAAACAAAGCTGAAGGGGGTAGGAGAGTTTCAGTGGGGGGAAATAAATGGGATTAAATCTGGAGTATCTGAGAGAGTTAGAGCAAAGGAAGGGGTAGCAGTAATGTTAAATGATCAGTTATGGAAGGAGAAAAGAGAATATGAATGTGTAAATTCAAGAATTATGTGGATTAAAGTAAAGGTTGGATGCGAGAAGTGGGTCATAATAAGCGTGTATGCACCTGGAGAAGAGAGGAATGCAGAGGAGAGAGAGAGATTTTGGGAGATGTTAAGTGAATGTATAGGAGGCTTTGAACCAAGTGAGAGAGTAATTGTGGTAGGGGACCTGAATGCTAAAGTAGGAGAAACTTTTAGAGAGGGTGTGGTAGGTAAGTTTGGGGTGCCAGGTGTAAATGATAATGGGAGCCCTTTGATTGAACTTTGTATAGAAAGGGGTTTAGTTATAGGTAATACATATTTTAAGAAAAAGAGGATAAATAAGTATACACGATATGATGTAGGGCGAAATGACAGTAGTTTGTTGGATTATGTATTGGTAGATAAAAGACTGTTGAGTAGACTTCAGGATGTACATGTTTATAGAGGGGCCACAGATATATCAGATCACTTTCTAGTTGTAGCTACACTGAGAGTAAAAGGTAGATGGGATACAAGGAGAATAGAAGCATCAGGGAAGAGAGAGGTGAAGGTTTATAAACTAAAAGAGGAGGCAGTTAGGGTAAGATATAAACAGCTATTGGAGGATAGATGGGCTAATGAGAGCATAGGCAATGGGGTCGAAGAGGTATGGGGTAGGTTTAAAAATGTAGTGTTAGAGTCTTCAGCAGAAGTTTGTGGTTACAGGAAAGTGGGTGCAGGAGGGAAGAGGAGCGATTGGTGGAATGATGATGTAAAGAGAGTAGTAAGGGAGAAAAAGTTAGCATATGAGAAGTTTTTACAAAGTAGAAGTGATGCAAGGAGGGAAGAGTATATGGAGAAAAAGAGAGAGGTTAAGAGAGTGGTGAAGCAATGTAAAAAGAGAGCAAATGAGAGAGTGGGTGAGATGTTATCAACAAATTTTGTTGAAAATAAGAAAAAGTTTTGGAGTGAGATTAACAAGTTAAGAAAGCCTAGAGAACAAATGGATTTGTCAGTTAAAAATAGGAGAGGAGAGTTATTAAATGGAGAGTTAGAGGTATTGGGAAGATGGAAGGAATATTTTGAGGAATTGTTAAATGTTGATGAAGATAGGGAAGCTGTGATTTCGTGTATAGGGCAAGGAGGAATAACATCTTGTAGGAGTGAGGAAGAGCCAGTTGTGAGTGTGGGGGAAGTTCGTGAGGCAGTAGGTAAAATGAAAGGGGGTAAGGCAGCCGGGATTGATGGGATAAAGATAGAAATGTTAAAAGCAGGTGGGGATATAGTTTTGGAGTGGTTGGTGCAATTGTTTAATAAATGTATGGAAGAGGGTAAGGTACCTAGGGATTGGCAGAGAGCATGCATAGTTCCTTTGTATAAAGGCAAAGGGGATAAAAGAGAGTGCAAAAATTATAGGGGGATAAGTCTGTTGAGTGTACCTGGTAAAGTGTATGGTAGAGTTATAATTGAAAGAATTAAGAGTAAGACGGAGAATAGGATAGCAGATGAACAAGGAGGCTTTAGGAAAGGTAGGGGGTGTGTGGACCAGGTGTTTACAGTGAAACATATAAGTGAACAGTATTTAGATAAGGCTAAAGAGGTCTTTGTGGCATTTATGGATTTGGAAAAGGCGTATGACAGGGTGGATAGGGGGGCAATGTGGCAGATGTTGCAAGTGTATGGTGTAGGAGGTAGGTTACTGAAAGCAGTGAAGAGTTTTTACGAGGATAGTGAGGCTCAAGTTAGAGTATGTAGGAAAGAGGGAAATTTTTTCCCAGTAAAAGTAGGCCTTAGACAAGGATGTGTGATGTCACCGTGGTTGTTTAATATATTTATAGATGGGGTTGTAAGAGAAGTAAATGCGAGGGTCTTGGCAAGAGGCGTGGAGTTAAAAGATAAAGAATCACACACAAAGTGGGAGTTGTCACAGCTGCTCTTTGCTGATGACACTGTGCTCTTGGGAGATTCTGAAGAGAAGTTGCAGAGATTGGTGGATGAATTTGGTAGGGTGTGCAAAAGAAGAAAATTAAAGGTGAATACAGGAAAGAGTAAGGTTATGAGGATAACAAAAAGATTAGGTGATGAAAGATTGAATATCAGATTGGAGGGAGAGAGTATGGAGGAGGTGAACGTATTCAGATATTTGGGAGTGGACGTGTCAGCGGATGGGTCTATGAAAGATGAGGTGAATCATAGAATTGATGAGGGAAAAAGAGTGAGTGGTGCACTTAGGAGTCTGTGGAGACAAAGAACTTTGTCCTTGGAGGCAAAGAGGGGAATGTATGAGAGTATAGTTTTACCAACGCTCTTATATGGGTGTGAAGCGTGGGTGATGAATGTTGCAGCGAGGAGAAGGCTGGAGGCAGTGGAGATGTCATGTCTGAGGGCAATGTGTGGTGTGAATATAATGCAGAGAATTCGTAGTTTGGAAGTTAGGAGGAGGTGCGGGATTACCAAAACTGTTGTCCAGAGGGCTGAGGAAGGGTTGTTGAGGTGGTTCGGACATGTAGAGAGAATGGAGCGAAACAGAATGACTTCAAGAGTGTATCAGTCTGTAGTGGAAGGAAGGCGGGGTAGGGGTCGGCCAAGGAAGGGTTGGAGGGAGGGGGTAAAGGAGGTTTTGTGTGCGAGGGGCTTGGACTTCCAGCAGGCATGCTTGAGCGTGTTTGATAGGAGTGAATGGAGACAAATGGTTTTTAATACTTGACGTGCTGTTGGAGTGTGAGCAAAGTAACATTTATGAAGGGATTCAGGGAAACCGGCAGGCCGGACTTGAGTCCTGGAGATGGGAAGTACAGTGCCTGCACTCTGAAGGAGGGGTGTTAATGTTGCAGTTTAAAAACTGTAGTGTAAAGCACCCTTCTGGCAAGACAGTGATGGAGTGAATGATGGTGAAAGTTTTTCTTTTTCGGGCCACCCTGCCTTGGTGGGAATCGGCCGGTGTGATAAAAAAAAAAAAAAAAAAAAAAAAAAAGTCTGTTGAGTGTACCTGGTAAAGTGTATGGTAGAGTTATAATTGAAAGAATTAAGAGTAAGACGGAGAATAGGATAGCAGATGAACAAGGAGGCTTTAGGAAAGGTAGGGGGTGTGTGGACCAGGTGTTTACAGTGAAACATATAAGTGAACAGTATTTAGATAAGGCTAAAGAGGTCTTTGTGGCATTTATGGATTTGGAAAAGGCGTATGACAGGGTGGATAGGGGGGCAATGTGGCAGATGTTGCAAGTGTATGGTGTAGGAGGTAGGTTACTGAAAGCAGTGAAGAGTTTTTACGAGGATAGTGAGGCTCAAGTTAGAGTATGTAGGAAAGAGGGAAATTTTTTCCCAGTAAAAGTAGGCCTTAGACAAGGATGTGTGATGTCACCGTGGTTGTTTAATATATTTATAGATGGGGTTGTAAGAGAAGTAAATGCGAGGGTCTTGGCAAGAGGCGTGGAGTTAAAAGATAAAGAATCACACACAAAGTGGGAGTTGTCACAGCTGCTCTTTGCTGATGACACTGTGCTTTTGGGAGATTCTGAAGAGAAGCTGCAGAGATTGGTGGATGAATTTGGTAGGGTGTGCAAAAGAAGAAAATTAAAGGTGAATACAGGAAAGAGTAAGGTTATGAGGATAACAAAAAGATTAGGTGATGAAAGATTGAATATCAGATTGGAGGGAGAGAGTATGGAGGAGGTGAACGTATTCAGATATTTGGGAGTGGACGTGTCAGCGGATGGGTCTATGAAAGATGAGGTGAATCATAGAATTGATGAGGGAAAAAGAGTGAGTGGTGCACTTAGGAGTCTGTGGAGACAAAGAACTTTGTCCTTGGAGGCAAAGAGGGGAATGTATGAGAGTATAGTTTTACCAACGCTCTTATATGGGTGTGAAGCGTGGGTGATGAATGTTGCAGCGAGGAGAAGGCTGGAGGCAGTGGAGATGTCATGTCTGAGAGCAATGTGTGGTGTGAATATAATGCAGAGAATTCGTAGTTTGGAAGTTAGGAGGAGGTGCGGGATTACCAAAACTGTTGTCCAGAGGGCTGAGGAAGGGTTGTTGAGGTGGTTCGGACATGTAGAGAGAATGGAGCGAAACAGAATGACTTCAAGAGTGTATCAGTCTGTAGTGGAAGGAAGGCGGGGTAGGGGTCGGCCTAGGAAGGGTTGGAGGGAGGGGGTAAAGGAGGTTTTGTGTGCGAGGGGCTTGGACTTCCAGCAGGCATGCGTGAGCGTGTTTGATAGGAGTGAATGGAGACAAATGGTTTTTAATACGTGACGTGCTGTTGGAGTGTGAGCAAAGTAACATTTATGAAGGGGTTCAGGGAAACCGGCAGGCCGGACTTGAGTCCTGGAGATGGGAAGTGCAGTGCCTGCACTCTGAAGGAGGGGTGTTAATGTTGCAGTTTAAAAACTGTAGTGTAAAGCACCCTTCTGGCAAGACAGTGATGGAGTGAATGATGGTGAAAGTTTTTCTTTTTCGGGCCACCCTGCCTTGGTGGGAATCGGCCAGTGTGATAATAATAAAAAAAAAATTCATTCACTAACCTGGGTTTTATCTGTGGTAGCACTTATTCTTTTCTGCTGTGCAACACCTCATATATCATCACTGATAATTGTGTCCTCTGCCTTTTACAGACACATGTATGGAACAGAAATGGTAAGAAATGTGATTGCTATTCAGATGGTAGGCATTGAGGCTGAGCAGGATGTTGGAGTGCGAACTGCTGCAGTCAACTTGCTGGTTCATATTGCCATGACTCAGAATTCGGTTGTTGTGCCAGATATACTTACAATGCTGGAAAAGGTAAATTATTCATTTCTATTTCTTTTAGACATACTTGTGGTTTCATTGTCTGTAAATATATGCTTTTTTTTTTTTTCAACAAGTCGGCCGTCTCCCACCGAGGCAGGGTGAACCAAAAAAGAAAGAAAATCCCCAAAAAGAAAATGCTTTCATCATCATTCAACACTTTCACCACACTCACACATAATCACTGTTTTTGCAGAGGTGCTCAGAATACAACAGTTTAGAAGCATATACGTATAAAGATACACAACATATCCCTCCAAACTGCCAATATCCCAAACTCCTCCTCTAAAGTGCAGGCATTGTACTTCCCATTTCCAGGACTCAAGTCCGACTATATGAAAATAACCGGTTTCCCCGAATCCCTTCACTAAATATTATCCTGCTCGCACTCCAACAGATCGTCAGGTCCCAAGTACCATTCGTCTCCATTCACGCCTATCTAACACACTCATGCACGCTTGCTGGAAGTCCAAGCCCCTTTACCCCCTCTCTCCAACCCTTTCGAGGACGACCCCTACCTCGCCTTCCTTCCCCTATAGATTTATATGCTTTCCATGTCATTCTACTTTGATCCATTCTCTCTAAATGACCAAACCACCTCTACAACCCCTCTTCTGCCCTCTGACTAATACTTTTATTAACTCCACACCTTTTCCTAATTTCCACACTCCGAATTTTCTGCATAATATTTACACCACACATTGCCCTTAGACAGGACATCTCCACTGCCTCCAACCGTCTCCTCGCTGCTGCATTTACCACCCAAGCTTCACACCCATATAAGAGTGTTGGTACTACTATACTTTCATACATTCCCTTCTTTGCCTCCATAGATAATGTTTTTTGACTCCACATATACCTCAATGCACCACTCGCCTTTTTTCCCTCATCAATTCTATGATTAACTTCATCCTTCATAAATCCATCCGCTGACACATCAACTCCCAAGTATCTGAAAACATTCACTTCTTCCATACTCCTCCTCCCCAATTTGATATCCAATTTTTCTCTATCTAAATCATTTGATACCCTCATCACCTTACTCTTTTCTATGTTCACTTTCAACTTTCTACCTTTACACACATTCCCAAACTCATCCACTAACCTTTGCAATTTTTCTTTAGAATCTCCCATAAGCACAGTATCATCAGCAAAAAGTAACTGTGTTAATTCCCATTTTGAATTTGATTCCCCATAATTTAATCCCACCCCTCTCCCGAACACCCTAGCATTTACTTCTTTTACAACCCCATCTATAAATATATTAAACAACCATGGTGACATTACACATCCCTGTCTAAGACCTACTTTTACCGGGAAGTATTCTCCCTCTCTTCTACACACCCTAACCTGAGCCTCACTATCCTCATAAAAGCTCTTTACAGCATTTAGTAACTTACCACCTATTCCATAAACTTGCAACATCTGCCACATTGCTCCTCTATCCACTCTATCATATGCCTTTTCTAAATCCATAAATGCAATAAAAACTTCCCTACCTTTATCTAAATACTGTTCACATATATGCTTCAATGTAAACACTTGATCTACACATCCCCTACCCACTCTGAAGCCTCCTTGCTCATCCGCAATTCTACATTCTGTCTTACCTCTAATTCTTTCAATTATAACTCTACCGTATACTTTTCCTGGTATACTCAGTAAACTTATTCCTCTATAATTTTTACAATCTCTTTTGTCCCCTTTCTTTATATAAATGCTTTATATAAATATAACTCTAAACCGTATACTTTTCCTGGTATACTCAGTAAACTTATTCCTCTATAATTTTTACAATCTCTTTTGTCCCCTTTCCCTTTATATAAAGGGACTATACATGCTCTCCGCCAATCCCTAGGTACCTTCCCCTCTTTCATACATTGATTAAACAAAAGTACCAACCACTCCAACACTATATCCCCCCCCTGCTTTTAACATTTGTCATGATCCCATCAGTTCCAGCTGCTTTACCCCCTTTCATTCTACGTAATGCCTCACGTACCTCCACCACACTTACATTCTGCTCTTCTTCACTCCTAAAAGATGGTATACCTCCCTGACCAGTGCATGAAATTACCGCCTCCCTTTCTTCCTCAACATTTAAAAGTTCCTCAAAATATTCTCGCCATCTACCTAATACCTCCCTCTCCCCATCTACTAACTCCCCTACTCTGTTTTTAACTGACAAATCCATACTTTCCCTAGGCTTTCTTAACTTGTTTAACTCACTCCAAAATTTTTTCTTAATTTCATTAAAATTTCTTGACAGTGCCTCTCCCACTCTATCATCTGCTCTCCTTTTGCACTCTCTCACCACTCTCTTCACCTTTCTTTTACTGTCCATATACTCTGCTTTTCTTATAACACTTCTGCTTTGTAAAAACCTCTCATAAGCTAACTTTTTCTCTTTTATCACACCCTTTACTTCATCATTCCACCAATCACTCCTCTTTCCACCTGCCCCCACCCTCCTATAACCACAAACTTCTGCCCCACATTCTAATACTGCATTTTTAAAACTATTCCAACCCTCTTCAACCCCCCCCACTACTCATCTTTGCACTAGCCCACCTTTCTGCCAACAGTCGCTTATATCTCCCCCGAACTTCCTCCTCCCTTAGTTTATACACTTTCACCTCCCTCTTACTTGTTGTTGCCACCTTCCTCTTTTCCCATCTACCTCTTACTCTAACTGTAGCTACAACTAAATAATGATCCGATATATCATTTGCCCCTCTATAAACATGTACATCCTGGAGCCTACCCATCAAGTTTTTATCCACCAATACATAATCTAACAAACTACTTCCATTACGTGCTACATCATACCTTGTATATTTATTTATCCTCTTTTTCATAAAATATGTATTACTTATTACCAAATCTCTTTCTACACATAGCTCAATTAAAGGCTCCCCATTTACATTTACCCCTGGCACCCCAAATTTACCTACCACTCCCTCCATAACATTTTTACCCACTTTAGCATTGAAATCCCCAACCACCATTACTCTCACACTTGATTCAAAGCTCCCCACGCATTCACTCAACATTTCCCAAAATCTCTCTCTCTCCTCTACACTTCTTTCTTCTCCAGGTGCATACACGCTTACTATAACCCACTTTTCACATCCAATCTTTATTTTACGCCACATATTCCTTGAATTAATACATTTATAGTCCCTCTTTTCCTGCCATAGCTTATCCTTCAACATTATTGCTACTCCTTCTTTAACTCTAACTCTATTTGAAACTCCTGACCTAATCCCATTTATTCCTCTCCATTGAAACTCTCCCACCCCCTTCAGCTTCGTTTCACTTAAAGCCAGGACATCCAGCTTCTTCTCATTCATAACATCTACAATCATCTCTTTCTTATCATTTGCACAACATCCACGCACATTCAGACTCTCACTTTGACAATTTTCTTCTTATTCTTTTTAGTAATCTTTACAGGAAAAGGGGTTACTAGCCCATTGTTCCCGGCATTTTAGTTGACTTTTACAACACGCATGGCTTACGGGGGAAAGATTCTTATTCCACTTCCCCATGGATATAAACGGAAAAGTAATAAGACCAAGAACTATTAAGATAAAATCAAAGAAAACTCAGATGAGTGTGTATAAATAAACGTGTACATGTATGTGTAGAGTGACCTAAGTGTAAGTAAATATATACATACTTTTTTTATCATTTTAAGGTTGTCCTTCTATTTAGTGAAGAGGAATTTATCATGTGAAGGTAGAAGAGTACAGGCAGGCTCTGCCTGTACTCTTTACAGCATTTCACTAATACAGCAGTTTTCAGTCATACCCAGTCTTCATTTATTCAGACCTCCTACAATATATATATTAATTACTCACTATAAGCTTAAGACAAAAATATTTTAAGGAAAGTAATGTGTGTACTGTATATTCATTTTTTAGGCCTAGATATATTGCACACCTAATATATGATAGTGTAAACATGTTATCAGGCTTTTACATATGTGCATTTGAAAGTGAAGAAAGGCTATAATTCACTTTACAGTAATTTTCTCTTTACAGCAGTAGCCTGGAACCTGATCTGCTGTATAAGCTGGGCCCTCCTGTACACTGCTTTACAGTTGTTCATTTAAAAATGACTGAATATAATATAATGGCTTAATATGTATTTCTGGTACAGTAATTTAAAGAGAAAACAGGAGGAAGGTGGGATATGGGTCATCCTAAGAAAGGTTGGAGGGAGGGGGGTAAAGGAAGCTTTGTATGCAAGGGGCTTGGACATCCAGCAGGTGTATGTGAGCTTGTTAGATAGTAAGTGGAGGCAAGTGGTTTTCATGACCTTGATGTGCTGTTGGAGTGTGAGCAAGGTTACACTTACGAAGTGATTCAGGGAAATCAGTCGGCTGGACTTGAGTCCTGGAGGTAGAAAGTACATTGCCTGCACTCTGAAGGAGGGGTGGGGATATTTGTCATTTTGAGCTGTAGTATTGGCATCCCTCTGGCAAGAGAGTGGTGGAGTAAATGATGGTGAAAGTATTTTTTCTTTTTTGAGTCACCCTGCCTTGGTGGGAGATGGCCAGTTTGTTGAAAAAAAAAAATGGTAATAATAATATATATTTCTTAGTGCTAATTTTATTTGCTTTGTTTCAGATTGTAATGGCACCCTACTTAAGAGACGGTGATTGTGTTCAGGTCATCAAGGAAAGTGAAGCTGCAGATATCATTGCTGCTGTTGCGGGCTTGATACGTATCTTTAAGAAAAAACTGTGGGAACTTCCTTCTTCCCATGCTATTCAGGCATACGGCATTTTGCTTGCATGTTTAGAACATCATTATCGTAATCAAAGTGTTCTTCATGGAGTGTCCAGAGTTAGAATGAAGGTGTGTTCCTCATGTCCTTGTTCATTTCAATGGAAGGAGTAAGACCTTATTTTGTATTTTTTGCCCCTCAGTTTTGGTCAGTATTGTTGCCATTTAAGCTGTCTACATAGTATAGTTTAGAGCTATTGTAATACAGGTGGTCCTTGCTTAATGAAGATTCAACTTACGGTATTTCAACTTGACGATGGTGCGATAGTGATGCACATTTAGTACTGTGCAGTACTGTACATTTAGTGATAAGTTAAACTTGTATTCATTTATTTACTTTCCAATGCTGGTATTTAGTTAGTTATAGTAATTATTTGTTTATTTACTTATTCAGTAACAGTAGTTATTTATGTACTTATCATATCGTATTCATATTCGACATATTTTTAGCTTAGTGGGTTCATTTGTGTATTTGAGAGCCAACTTAAAATTTGCCTGCAAAGTGAAATAGTCTCTCACTTTTGCATTTCTGTTGTCTTCTGGTAGTAAACTGTTACTTAGTCATGCTAAGACCATTTTATTTCTCAGTTCTTAAGATTTAATCAACTTTCAAAGGCAGGGAGGAGTGGCAGGGAATCTTCATACCAGTGAAGGCCTCTTTATACAAGGATTTGGATCTGTCTTTCCACTTTGAACTGTTTTGCATAGAAATTTATTGCATCAAAGATATAGACAGAACAAGATTTTATTAAAATGATATTTTGCCCAGTGTGGGCTTTTTCTTCTTTGTTATACTAATTTGTTTTAAAAAGTATTTGTTTAGTTGATTTATTTCCAAATATTACATGGTTCATCATTTTGCAGTTACTGAGTTTTTAGTTGTCATCCAAGTGTAGATATTTTTTAGTATCTCTCTCACTTACAAAAATAACCTGGGACGCTCTTGACTCATCCATTCAGTGTGTACACATCTGTATAAGTTTTGCAAATTTATGAAAGTTTTAGGGCAAGCCATTTCTTATTTCATTCCAGACACTGACCACATTATTTGAAGAAATATTTTCCAGTATATTTTTTGCTTGGCTTCTTATGTAATTTGAGATAATGACCTCTAGTTCTCCATATTTTTATCTGTCTGCAACCACAACCACAAAATAGGTTGTCCCTTACTCTTTAAGACATCCTTCAACCATCTAAGAAATGATTAACATGCATTTTTTAGGGTTTCACTGGGTAAATTTCACAAGTTGCTGATGGTGTCATAAACCCTTGGGAGTGGGATGATATCCTTTCCCTTGTAGCTCTCTCTGTCACAGGTCAGAGGTTCTCACTGGGGTTTAAGTCTGGGAAATATCCTTTCCAGTCATCGAATAAGGGTACATTACTGAATATCAGATTTTAAGGTGGGGTTAGGAGCACTGTCATACATAAAACTTTGCACCACACTGCTAGAAAGTTTGAGTAAATGATAACCGAGCAATTTTAGGTACATTATTATAGTTAACTTTAGTGGGGACATTTTTTGAGGCTTCCCGGGATGTTGCTTTTGGTATGGGCATGTTATTAACACTATCTTCAAATAACTGATGCAACCAGATCCTCACTGGATGCTCACACACATCGGTGGCTTCTACTGTTTCCTTCGAATGATGGTCTGTCTTAAGTAACCCGATGATCTTTGCAGTTGTCTCTGTAGTCAGCAACTTACTCTTGCCCATGTAATTTGTCAGTAGCAAAATATGTCTGAAAAACTCGGCTCTCAAGACCAAATGGTGCAGGGGGATCATGGACAAAAGAAAGTCCCATTTTGAGTTGCAAGGCCAGTATAACTTTTTGCCTCGCTGACAAACCTACCAGAATAGGATATTGAATTGTGCTGGGTGCCTTTCACTTAGTGTACTTTAATGAGAAGCACGGTATATATAGTATGTGGTTTAAGTATTTCAATTTCCAGTAACAATTCTTTTACAGATCTTTGAAATGATATTTGAAATGAGAGCCAGTTCTAAGTACCAACTAGGGTTTCCAAGGAACTTCGATAAAAGTGTTCAAGAAGAAGATGATGATTCAGTAACATCACTGCTTCCTCCATTCTCTCCATACATAGTTGTAGATCATAAACATGGACAACGGCTTTATGAGGCTCAGAAAGAAAGAGAGCAACAGCAATTTGATATGTATTCACCAACAGGTGAGATGATTTTTTGTTTACTAAATAGCATTGCATACAACATTTAAAATTTTGGGCAGGGCATATTAATTCGAGCATTATAGAATTGTAAAAACTGAATACATAATAGTTATGTATCAGTACATTAATAGCCTGCATTTATTAGAGTTAGGGTGTGTGTGTAGAAGAGAGGAGGAGACTACTTTCCGGTAAGAAGGTCTTAGACAGGGATGTGTAATGTCACCATGGTTGTTTAATATATTTATAGATGGGGCTGTAAAAGAAGTAAATGCTAGGGTGTTCGGGAGAGGGGTGGGATTAAATTATGGGGAATTAAATACAAAATGGGAAGTGACACAGTTACTTTTTGCTGATGATAATGTGCTTATGGGAGATTCTAAAGAAAAATTGCAGAGGTTAGTGGAAGAATTTGGGAATGTGTGTAAAGGTAGAAAGCTGAAAGTGAACATAGAAAAGAGTAAGGTGATGAGAGTATCAAATGATTTAGATAAAGAAAAATTGGATATCAAATTGGGGAGGAGGAGTATGGAAGAAGTGAATGTTTTCAGATATTTGGGAGCTGACGTGTCAGCAGATGGATTTATGAAGGATGAGGTTAATCATAGAATTGATGAAGGAAAAAAGGTGAGTGGTGTATTGAGGTATATGTGGAGGCAAAAAAAGTTATATATGGAGGCAAAGAAGGGAATGTATGAAAGTATAGTAGTACCAACACTTACATGGGTGTGAAGCTTGGGTTGTAAATGCTGCAGCAAGGAGGCAGTTGGAGGCAGTGGAGATGTCCTGTCTAAGAGCAGTGTGTGGTGTAAATATTATGCAGAAAATTCGGAGTGTGGAAATTAGGAGGTGTGGAGTTAATAAAAGTATTAGTCAGAGGGCTGAAGAGGGTTTGTTGAGATGGTTTGGTCATTTAAAGAGAATGGATCAAAGTAGAATGACATGGAGAGCATATAAATCTGTGGGGGAAGTAAGGCGGGTAGGGGTCGTCCTCGAAAAGGTTGGAGGGAGGGGGTAAATGAGGTGTTGTGGGCGAGGGGTTTGGACTTCCAGCAAGCATGCGTGAGCGTGTTAGATAGGAGTGAATGGAGACAAATGGTATTTGGGACCTGACTATCTGTTGGAGTGTGAGCAGTGTAATATTTAGCAAAGGGATTCAGGGAAACCGGTTATTTTATATAACCAGACTTGAGTCCTGGAAATGGGAAGTAAAATGCCTGCACTATAAAGGAGGGGTTTGGGATATTGGCAGTTTGGAGAGATATATTGTGTATTTTTATACGTATATACTTCTAAGCTGTTGTATTCTGGGCACCTCTGCAAAAACAGTGATTATGTGTGAGTGAGGTGAAAGTGTTGAATGATGATGAAAGTATTTTCTTTTTGGGGATTTTCTTTCTCTTTGGGTCACCCTGCCTCGGTGGGAGACGGCCGACTTGTTGAAAAAGAAAAAAAAAATTATTAGAGGTAAATTAATGATGATGATTTGGTTCAACTTGGACAACTGACAATGTGATTTGTCAGTGGCTCAAGTCAGTCTGAAATATCATCATTACTTTCTCTCTCTTTAGTGCTGGTTTTTTGTGTATTTTTCCAGCCATTGTATTGTTGCTTATTATTTTATATGTATGTACTGGTTTTGGAGGGGTTTGGGGTATTGGCAGTTTGGAGGAACTTCTAAACTGTCATATCTGAGTGCCTCTGCAAAGACAGTGATTATGTATGAGTGATGGTGACAGTGGAACAGAATTCTTCCTCCATAAGCCATGCGTGTCATAAGAGGCGACTAAAATGACAGGAGCAAGGGGCTAGTAACCCATTTCCCTGTATATTACTAAATGTGAAAGGAGAAACTTTAATTTTTCCTTTTGGGTCACCCTGCCTTGGTGGGATACAGTTGGTGCATTGACAGAAGAAGAAAGTATTTTTCTTTCTTTTTGGGTCACCCTGCCTCGGTGGGAAATGGCTGATGTGTTAAAAGAAAAATTATACATTATTGACCAGAGGTCTCTCTGGATCCAAAAATCAGTTGATATAGACCTGCTCATAATTTAACCCTGTGGAAAAATCTCGTGAACCCATCATCATTAATTTCTGTCAGTATTTCCATTGAATGTCAAGCTATAATAATGCAGTAAAGAAATGAGGTTACCGTCCAATATGTGTCCAACTGGCAAGTCTAATGCGCAGTCACGAGTGGGTTGACATTATTTATTTATTTATTTTTTTTTTTTTCAACAAGTCGGCCGTCTCCCACCGAGGCAGGGTGACCCAAAAAAGAAAGAAAATCCCCAAAAAGAAAATACTTTCATCATCATTCAACACTTTCACCACACTCGCACATTATCACTGTTTTTGCAGAGGTGCTCAGAATACAACAGTCTAGAAGCATACACATATAAAGATACACAACATATCCCTCCAAACTGCCAATATCCCAAACCCCTCCTTTAAAGTGCAGGCATTGTACTTCCCATTTCCAGGACTCAAGTCCGACTATATGAAAATAACCGGTTTCCCTGAATCCCTTCACTAAATATTACCCTGCTCACACTCCAACAGATCGTCAGGTCCCAAGTACCATTCGTCTCCATTCACTCCTATCTAACACGCTCACGCACGCTTGCTGGAAGTCCAAGCCCCTTACCCACAAAACCTCCTTTACCCCCTCTCTCCAACCCTTTCGAGGACGACCCCTACCCCGCCTTCCTTCCCCTATAGATTTATATGCTTTCCATGTCATTCTACTTTGATCCATTCTCTCTAAATGACCAAACCACGTCAACAACCCCTCTTCTGCCCTCTGACTAATACTTTTATTAACTCCACACCTTCTCCTAATTTCCACACTCCGAATTTTCTGCATAATATTTACACCACACATTACCCTTAAACAGGACATCTCCACTGCCTCCAACCGTCTCCTCGCTGCTGCATTTACCACCCAAGCTTCACACCCATATAAGAGTGTTGGTACTACTATACTTTCATACATTCCCTTCTTTGCCTCCATAGATAACGTTTTTTGACTCCACATATACCTCAACGCACCACTCACCTTTTTTCCCTCATCAATTCTATGATTAACCTCATCCTTCATAAATCCATCCGCCGACACGTCAACTCCCAAGTATCTGAAAACATTTACTTCTTCCATACTCCTCCTCCCCAATTTGATATCCAATTTTTCTTTATCTAAATCATTTGACACCCTCATCACCTTACTCTTTTCTATGTTCACTTTCAACTTTCTACCTTTACACACATTCCCAAACTCATCCACTAACCTTTGCAATTTTTCTTTAGAATCTCCCATAAGCACAGTATCATCAGCAAAAAGTAATAATGCAGTAGTCTGCATAACAGTAACTCTTCTATTTTTTTGTGTGAATAAAAATTCAAAACGGAAAGCAAGAGTAATATAAGAGGGTCCTGGAGATGTGACTAATGAACAGAGAAAATGTTATTTTAATGCCAGGAATGTCTGCATTGTTTATTCTGGATCCTATTTTGAATTGGCATCTTTTGTGTGAAATTGGCCAAATTGCAAATTTTTGACCACTTTGTTGGGTAGTTGAAATCAGTAAATGGGTGTTTTCTCATACTCACTTGATAGAACAGACGGAGTTCTAGAGAAATAGCTTTGGGTTTGGTCAACTGAAACAATGGAATTGGCCGAAAATAGGGCTCAAAGTGGGCAAAATTGCCGATGCATATGTATCACCGAGACTGCTAACTTCACGAGAACATAATTCCGTACGTTTTCCATCAAATTTCATACTTTTGGTGTCATTACCACCAGGAAAAGATCCTCTATCATTTCATAAGAAAAAATATTTTTTTTTTTTAACCCTTAAACTGTCCAAACAGATCTACGTTCACATGCGTAGTGCTCCAAAAGTAGATCTACGTTTTTTAGCATATTTTCAAATGTAACAAAAAAAAAATGTAGATCAAAGTTTTTTTACACGTTTTCAAATGTAAAAAAAGAAAAAGAAGCTCTACGTTTTTTTACATACTTTCTAATGTTGAAAAAACGTGGATCTACATTTGGACAGTTTAAGGGTTAAATTCAAGTGAGTTCAGGATCAGGAGTCTTGACAGTGAAAGGGTTATTAAAGTGCAAGCATTGTACTTCTTATTTTCAGGACTCAAGTCTGGCTAACTGGTTTCCCTGAATCCCTTCACTAAATATTACACTGCTCACACTCCAACAGCTCGTCAGGTCCCAAAAACCAGTCTCCATTCACTCATATCTAATGCACTCACGCTCGCTTGCTGGAAGTCCAAGCCCCTCGCCCACAAAACTTCCTTACCCCCTCCCTCCAACATTTTTGAGGATGACCCCCTACTCTGCCTTCCTTTCCCTCCAGATTTATACACTCTCCAAGTCATTCTCCCCTCAAGGAAGGTTCCTTGATACTGGTGAGGGGCTCTTGATCTTGGGAATTGGATCTGTGCTCCAGTTCCTTCAATTAAGCCTGAATACCTTCCACATCCCCCACCACAGGCACTGTATAATCCTATGGGTTTAGTGCTTCCCCCTTGATTATAATACGCAATAATAATAATAATCCAAGTCATTGTGCTTTGTTCCATTCTCTCTAAATGACCAAACCACCTCAACAACCCCTCTTCAGCCCTCTGACTAATACTTTCAGTAACTCCACAGCTCCCTTTAATTTCCACACTATGAATTCTCTGCATAATATTTACACCACACATTGCCCTTAGACACGACATCTCCACTGCCTCCAGCCGCTTCCTCGCTGCAGCATTTACAACTCGTGCTTCACACTCATAGAAGAGTGTTGGTACCACTATACTCTCATACATTCCCTTCTTTGCCTCCATGGATAACGTTTTTTGTCTCCACAGATACCTCAACGCACCACTCACCTTTTTTCCTTCATCAGTTCTTTGGTTAACCTCATCCTTCATAAACCCATCCACTGACAAGCCAACTCCCAAATATCTGAAAACATTCACTTCTTCCATACTCCTTCCCTCCAATATGATGCCCAATTTTTCTTTACCTAAATTGTTTGATACCCTCATCACTTTACTCTTATGTATGTTTACTTTCAACTTTCTACCTTTACACACCCTCCCAAACTCATCCACTAACTTTTGCAACTTTTCTTTAGACTCTCCCATAAGCACAGTATCATCAGCAAAAAGCAAGTGTGTCAACTCCCATTTTGTAATGGATTCCCCATAATTTAATCTCACCCTTCTCCCCAACACCCTAGCATTTACTTCTTTTACAACCCCATCTATAAATATATTATACTTGAAAAATTACTAACACCTTCATGTTGTAGGTGGCAGGAACGATGTGACTAAAGAGGAAGAGGATGCATTTCGGAAGGAGAATGTAGCAGTACCAGCAGGGTCACCATCAGCATCACAAGTTGAGGTTACTCATCTCTCATTAACCCAGGCAGCCATGACTGTCATAGTAGCAATGAAAAAGGAAAAAGGTATGTTCCACTTTACGAACACTCAGCATTCCTCAGGCTGAGTGTTATATTTCTCATTTTTTTTTTTAACAAGTTGGCCATCTTCCACTGAGGCAGGGTGACCCAAAAAGAAAGAAAATCCCCAAAAAGAAAATACTTTCATCATCATTCAACACTTTAACCTCACTCATACATAATCACTGTTTTTGCAGAGGTGCCCAGAACACAACAGTTTAGAAGCATATACGTATTAAGATACACAACATATTCCTCCAAACTGCCAATATTCTAAACCCCTCCTTTAAAGTGCAGGCATTGTACTTCCCATTTCCAGTACTCAAGTCCGGCTGTATGAAAATAACCGATTTCCCTGAATCCCTTCAGTAAATATTACCCTGCTCATACTCCAACAGCTCGTCAGGTTCCAAATACCATTTGTCTCCATTCACTCCTATCTAACATGCTCACACATGCTTACTGGAAGTCCAAGCCCCTCGCCCACAAAACCTCCTTTACCCCCTCCCTCCAACCTTTTCAAGGATGACCCCTACCCCACCTTCTTTCCCCTACAGATTTATACTCTCTCCATGTCATTCTACTTTGATCCATTCTCTCTAAATGACCAAACCACCTCAACAACCCCTCTTCAGCCCTCTGACTAATACTTTTATTAACTCCACACCTTCTCCTAATTTCCACACTCCGAATTCTCTGCATAATATTTACACCACACATTGCTTTTAGACAGGACATCTCCACTGCCTCCGTGCTGCAGCATTTACAACCCAAGCTTCATACCCATATAAGAGTGTTGGTACCACTATACTTTCATACATTCCTTTCTTTGCCTCTATAGATAATGTTTTTTTTTGTCTCCTCATATACCTCAGTGCACCACTCGCCTTTTTTCCTTCATCAATTCTGTAGTTAACCTCATCCTTCATACATCCATCCACTGACACATCAACTCCCAAATATCTGAAAACATTCCCTTCTTCCATACTCCTCTCCAATTTGATATCCAATTTTTCTTTATCTAAATCATTTGATACCCTCATCACCTTACTCTTTTCTATGTTCACTTTCAACTTTCTACCTGTCTGTATTTATTTGAACAAGAAGTTGGTTACATAAGCTGACAAGTAACACTTTCAAAAACTCCTTTAGTTGTAAAAGTAATTTTTATATCAAATAGTGCTTAATGATGCCCCACTGTGTGTGAAACATGTATAAAAGGCTTTCCACTTCAAAAAAGGTCGTTTGAAAAATATAGCATTATTTCAATTGAAGGAACTTTCAGCTTTTATATTTGCTACGTACTGCCTGTTAACATCATGTTATACTTCATGTCAGTGACATTCTCCAGAGTAGCGGTGTCCTAAAACAGTAAAAATTAAGATGGAAGTTTTGCATTGATTCATAACCTACAGCAACTACATAGAACTGACCCTTGTTTAATGAAAATTCACAAAATGCAATTCTGAATAGCGACCTAAAGAAATCCTCCGAATTCCTTCACTTAACTGCTAAATTGTTAACCCTCTAACTGTGTCTGATGTACTAGTACGCAGGTGCTGGTACTGTGTCTGGACACATACTAGTACACAGGTGGTGGTATTGTGTCCGATGTACTATTTTTTTTTTTTTTGTACCCACAAATCTGCCACCTGCCAATATTTTTTGCCTCAGGACAATTCTGCAGGTTTTCTTTCATCTGTTCATGCATTTGAAAAAATGCAAGGCCAACAGGGTCCATACACTGTATCGTGGTTAACAATTCGGGTGATGACTATGTTTGATGTACTAGAATGCCTCATTAGCAAAAGCAAGCAAAGGAACCAGGAGCTGTTGTTCCACCACCAGTTTCCCTACCAATGAACAGGGTGTGTTAGTAGTTTAAAGATGACTTATTCAGTATAGATTTATTATAGTTTCATGATACTATCAAAGGAATTCAGTTACAAAACACATTAGGTATATAACCCAGGATAACCCAGTAAAGTGAAACAATGTCATTAATTTCCATGTTTTGATGAATATTATACTCTAAAATAATTGTAATATTATAAGTATTCAATTTACATAGCCTTAGAAGACCAAAATAGTACATAGAAAAAACAGAATAACTGTTATAAAGTATACATATATATATTTTTTTAACATGTCGGCCGTTTCCCAGTGAGGCAGGGTGACCCAAAAAGAAAGAAAAAAAACCCAAAAAGAAGGAAAAAAACTTTGATCATCATTCAACACTTTCATCATCATTCACACATAATCAGTCTTTGCAGAGGTGCCCAGATACAACAGTTTAGATATCACTCCAAACAGCCAAGTGCTGGCATTGTTCTTCCCACCACCAGGACTCGAGTCAGGCTAACTGCTTTCCCTGAATGCCTTCACAAAATATTACCCTGCTCACACTCCAACAGCTCGTCAAGCCCCCAAAAAATCATTCATCTCCATTCACTCCTATGTAATGCACTCACACATGCCTGCTGTATGTCCAAGCCCCATTCACACAACCTCTTTTATCCTTTCTCTCCATCCTTTTTTAGGATGACCACTACCCATCCTACCCTCCACTACAGATTTATACATATTAATAAATTTATTACAATAAAGGAATATAATAAAATTATCATTTCCCTTGCATTTTCAATAATTAAAATATCAGTATAAGGAAGGGTGGGTGGGTAAGATGCTCATGGGCTGTTAGCCCATGACCCTCGGCAACAATAGCAACAAACTCTCACACACATCCTAAAACAAACAATGAACAAGTGTACCAGCTAAACTGATGCCCAGATATATATGAAGTAGGTATTGTTTACACATTACATCCAGGTTCCTTTTTTTTTAGCCTTTATTATGCTAAGAAAGGTAAACAGAGGGTATTTAAACCTTTATTATGCTGAGAAAGATGAACAGAGGGTATGTAAATGGTGGGAAGGCCTCTCACATGGACAGGTACAGTTCGTGTCTGCCCTCTCAGTTTGTATAGAAACATTGTCTCCAGTAAGCTCACATTTGAGCACAGTAAGTTTATTTAGGCACAGTTACATAGGTACAATTATCATACATAGCGCAAATTATCTAGGATAACCCAAAAATGTTAGACAAAGTGACTTATTTACATGAAAACACTGCATGTACTGACTAGTATGCAGGAATCAACTAATTTAATCACAAACACTGATCTGAGAGTCATATAGTACATGTATGTATGAACCAGTGAGAGATGGGAGGGGGAGGCAGGGGAGGAAGCTAGGTGACCCCACAAAGACAATGGACTGACCCACAGTTAGGCTGCCCATGAGCCCATTAGACAGAGAGGAAAAATCCTGCTGTCCAGCTCATGGCTCCAAATATTTTCCCAAAAGTGACACTGTGTTAATCAAATTTTATGCTGCAATTTTTCAGTAGTGTAATGGACAAAACTTGGAAATCCATGCATTTGTAATTTGTAATACATTATCAGATGAAGTATGTGTGGATTTTGTAAAATAACTGTACTGTTTATGGTTTTTGTGAAGCACCTTACAAAGACCATTTCAGACCACTGTTAAAGCTGATTCTGTATTAAAAATACATTAACTATATGGTAAGGTAATAAAATACCTAAAAAATAGCAATAACTATTAGAATAATTTTATTATTGGAACATGAATTACCCTATAATAAAATCTATTCCATACACTATAGTGTAATAATACTCTACAGTACTTCTGTAGCCAAAAAATTATTAAATACATAAACAGTAAAAAATTATAATGCCTGGCTTACAAATTAAATTTTTTTATTTTATTTACAGACTGGGAAGTTCTTCGTATGATTCTTGAGCGAGTTCCTCAAGTGCTTCTGAACAAGGCTCTCATTCTTTCCCGGGATGGCAATGACATCGACTATTTTGCAGCTGCACTTTGTGCTTTAGTTAGTACTACCTGGTTAAAGTATAGTATAGTATAGTTTTTGTTGAAAAAATAGCAAAGTTCTTGTTGAATATATCAAAATCTGCTTTTAAATAAGACAAGCTTCTCATTAAAAATAAAGGGATGGTGCTTTTCTCTCGCTGAGTTTTTAGTTACCCACTACAACAAAGTTTACTTCAATTCCTATTTTTATTCATTCATTTGCTTCAGTTTAATTTTCCTACATTTTTCTTCCTGTCTTATGTATTCCTGCTGCTTTTCTTCTATTTTCTCATTAGCATAAATTTGATGAGATAATCTCTAAGCTTTTTCATAACGTTTCTCAATACTAGCAAGTAATGAGTGTCTCGTGTAAGCAATAGCTAAACCCATGTTAGAGATATCTAAGGTGCTTGTTAACAGTCTTTTATGCAGTGAAAATATTTGGGGGAGATCCTGCTGTACATACAACCACTCCTTGTAGAAAGTACTGGAGGGAACATAATTCCAAAGATAAAATTGCAAAAAGTAGCCAGATACAATATAAAGGCATACAAGATTTTTTTTTTTTTTTTTCAACAAGTCGGCTGTTTCCCACCTAGGCAGGGTGACCCAAAACGAAAATAATTTCATCATCATTCAACACTTTCACCTCACTCATATTTCAGAGCTTTAAAGGTATGTCACTGCTATATGCCGTTACTTAAAAAAGTGGACAGTCATATTTCATGTAGTGTACTGAAAACTGTGCTACCATCATTCAACACTTTCACCATCCACATATAGTCACTGTCTTTACAAAGGCACTCACATATGACAGTTTAGATATCACTTCAAACAGCCAATATCCCAACCCCCTTGTTTAAAGTGCAGGCACTGTACTGCCCGCCACCAGGACTCAAGTCCGGCTAACCAATTTCCCTGAATCCCTTCACAAAATATTACTCTGCTCACACTCCAACACCTCATCAGGTCCCAAAAACCACTTGTCTCCATTCACTCATGTCTAACACACTCACATACAGTGGAACCTCGGTATTCGAACAGCTCCGTACTAGAACAATTCAGTATTCGAACGCTTTGTTCGGTAAACAAATTGCTTGGTAGTTGACCTCTTGCTTGGCACTCTACCAAACAAACACAACCTGTCAGAACTTTGCTGTAAACTGTTTTGTTTCTTAGCATTTTTTTTTTATATTATTTGAGTATATAAGTCACCATGGGGCCTAAGAGGATTAGTGATAACAGCCAACCAAAAAGGAAATTGGTTCGGAAAAATTCGTTCTGTACTCGAACAGATCGGCACTTGAACAGCCTTCTGGAACCAATTAAGTTCAAGTGCCGAGGTTCCACCGTATGAGAAAAATAGGGCTGCCATCTTCAGACCTCCAAGAGGGCCATAATTGTTTTTAATATTTTAATTCTTCAAAATATAATAGCTTTTGAACCTTAGTGGATTATTTTAGAATCATTTGTTTGTTTACTGAGGTAGTTTTTATTGTTGACACATCATTTTTTTTCTATTGAAGCAAGTGGTGATTGCTTTACTTATATGATAAAGTGTGCATCTGTCATCTAGAGCTTTGTAGAATGCTCTTGTTTCTTCATATATCTTCAGATATTATGCCTCTGTAAGATAGTAAATAAGGCCAGTTTGTCAAGAAAAGGCCTTTATAACATGGAGTTACTTTGTGGCATCAAGATTTGACCAACCTGTGGGTGCAAGAACCCAACTTCTTTTTTCCTTTCTGACTAAAGTGAAATTTCCAATAATATAAAAATTATCCTGTGACTTACAGCCTGTGACCTGGAATGAATTATGAACATGGTCTGCATTGCATCTGTTACATTTAAAACTGTTGTGATTATATTGTGATTATAATATTTATAGTAGCAGTCAGTTCGTCACAAAAGCAATAAATTGTTATAGATACTGTAGTACGAAATTGCTTTGTTGAAAATTGGTAATGATAACAGTGAATTTCTTTCTTTCAACATACTGGCTGTATCCCACCGAGGTGGGGTGGCCCAAAACAAAAAACGAAAGTTTCTTCTTTTACATTTAGTAATACAGTGGTACCTTGACTTATGAGTTTAATTGTTTCCGTGACCAAGCTCATAACTCAGTTTGCTCGTGTATTAAATCAATTTTCCTCATTGAAATTAATTGAAATGCCATTAATCCGTTCCAGCCCCCCAGAAAAACCTCCCCAGGGGCAGGAAAAAATACTTCAATATAATGCTAATATCAATGCTTATTTATCTATCAGAATTGATCTAATATGACATAATAAACACTATAAGTAACATAGAAACATGATATATACTCTAGAATGAATAAAATAGGCCATAATATGATGAGTGTCGAGGACCAGTCCAAGCATATAAAATTAATATTGCTCCTTCCTATAACGTGTTCTTTGGTCCTGGGTAAGAGAAAATGGAGTTTTTTAGAGGCTAACTGCACTAGATCACTAGTGCATTTACTGTACTTCTATAATAAATGGTGGACTTCATGAAATAGTCAATAACTTACTTCTGAGATATTCATATATAACTGCACTAGATCACTAGTGCAGTGATATATGAATATCTCAGAAGTAAGTTATTGACTTATTTCATGAAGTCCACCATTTATTATTGAAGTACAGTAAATGCAATAATATTGACAGGAATCATAAAAAAATTCTTGTTCTACAGTTGGTTTGTGGAATATTGGAAATATTCCAAATATTTTGGGATTTGTGTGGGAGTAAAGGGCAAGATATTTTGGAAATGTCAAAAACTTAGCAACTTTACTTTTTTGTGGAATAACTAAAGATGTTTACATGATTACCTTCAGTGAGAACATCGCTCTGGCATTGTTTTATAAGTACCATGTCCCAAAACCACCTTTTGTTGTGCCATTTAGGCTGGGGTTCTTGCCAAATCTCATTTTCAGTAAATATTTTTGCTCGTAACTCAGATTTGGCTCGCAACTCAAAGCAAAAAATAGACTTAGTGACAGCTTGTAACTTGGAAAACTCGTAAGTTGGGGCACTCCTAAGTCAAGGTACCACTGTATATACAGGAGAAGGGGTTACTAGCCCCTTGCTCCTGGCATTTTAGTCGCCTCTTACGACATGCATGGCTTACGGAGATAAGAGGAAATAAACAAGAACAAGAACTAGTAAGAAAATAGAAGAAAACCCAGAGGGGTGTGTATATATATGCTTGTACATGCATGTGTCGTGTGATCTAAGTATAAGTAGAAGTAGCAAGATGTACCTGAAATCTTGCATGTTTACGAGGCAGAAGAAAGACACCAGCAGTCCTACCATCATGTAAAACAATTACAGGCTTTCGTTTTACATTCACTTGGCAGGACAGTAATACCTCCCTGGGTGGTTGCTGTCTACCAGCCTACTACCTAGAACAGCAAATTTATGACTAATTATTTATGTTAACTGAGCTGAGTAACTAAAGGTTCCTAGTACAGTAGGGCCCCACTTATATGACAGGTTAGGTTCCAGGCTACTGCCAGAAAGCAGACATCACCGGAAAGCAGAACACCATTTTTTCCACTTATAAATGTCAGATAATAAATTTACACTAACATATATTAAGTTAGCAATAGAACAAGGCATTAAAAAACAATAAAAAGTAAAATACACACACAGTACACTCATTACTTACCTCAAAATATTTGTAGTCTTAATTAATGTAGGGTGAGAAGTAAGTAGTGTTTATTGTAAGAAGTTAGGTGTGGTAGGTATATGGCAGCCAGCCAGGCCAAACTATCCAACCCCACCCACACGTTATATACTTTGACATTTAACCCTTTGACTGTTTTCGACGTATAAATACGTCTTACGAGCCAATGTTTCTGACGTATATATACTCAATAATTCTAGCGGCTTCAAATCAAGCGGGAGAAAGCTGGTAGGCCCACATGTGAGAGAATGGGTCTGTGTGGTCAGTGTGCACCACATAAAAAAAATCCTGCAGCACACATTGCGTAATGAGAAAAAAAAAACTGATCGTTTTTTTGGAATAAAACGCCGACTTTGAGGTGTTTTTTTCGTATAGTATTTATCGTTGTATTTGCGTTTTCATGGTCTTAGGTGATAAAATGGAAAACATATTACAGAAATAGAGATGATATTCATTACTTTGACGATGAAAACGACCTTGAAACTGAGCTCAAAGTAGCGGAAATGTTCGATTTTTACCAATGTTCAGGAGTAAATAAATCACACCACACGTCCAATACACGTCAACTGGGGAGTCTAATATTCTTTCACTAGTGCACGGATATTATTTATACCATTTTTACAATAATGCATTAGTCTGCATAACAGTAAATTTTGTATTTTTTTGTATGAATAAAAAATAAAAATAGAAAGCAATAATAATATAAGAGGGGCCTAGAGATGTGACTAATGAACAGAGCATATGTTATTTTAGTGCCACGAATGTCTACCTTGTTTATTCTCAACCCTATTTTGAAATTGGCATCTTTTTTAGTTTGAGTGAAATTGGCCAAATTGCCAATTTCTGACCACCATATTGGGTAGTCCAAATTAGTAAATGGGAGGTTTCTTGTACTCAGCTAATAGATAAAATGGAGTTCTAAAGAAATAGCTATGAGTTTGGTCAACTGGAACAATGGAATTGGCTGAAAATAGGGCTCAAAGTCGGCGAAATCGCCGATACGCATATGTCGCCGAGACCGCTAACTTCGCGGGAGCATAATTCCATGAGTTTTCGACCAAATTTCGAACTTTTGGTGTCATTACCATCGGGAAAAGATTCTCTATCATTTCATAAGAAAAAATAATTTGTTTTTTTTTTCAAAAATTGAGCAACATAGAATGACAGTTTCAGAGAGGGGCCTGAAACAGTCAAAGGGTTAAAGAGCCCTAGAGCGATAAAATGCATTTAGTGTACACTCACTACTTACCTTAAAATATTTTTAGTCTTAATGGTCTCAATATAGGGTGCAAGGTGAATAGTAGGGTTGGTAGGTATCGTAACCCCATCTGGCCACTCCACCTACACAATATATACTAGGCATTTAAAGTGCCCTGGAGCAATAAAATGCATATACAGTACACTCATTACTTACCTTAAAACATTTGTAATCTTAATGTTGGGTGCGAGGTGAGTAAATGAGATTAAACAAATAAATGAGAGAGAGAGAGAGAGAGAAAGAAAGAAAGAAAGAATGAGTGCATGAGTAATAGGTTCGTGAGTTTTGTAAACAAACCAGCCAGATACGTGTGGTTTTTAGTTATTATAATAATGTATGTATGTAGACCGCCTGGGCTACATATCTACACCTACCTACATAGCATGTTTATATGCTATGTAATGTGTTTCTTATATAATTTTGAAGAAAATATCATAGATGGATTAATGAAAATGTCTGTATCAACATTTTATACAATATTTAATGCACCTCAGAGTGATTATTATTGTGTTATTATTATTATTATCCTTATTAATATGGCATCTTCAAGACTAATAAGACTGCTGGTGATTTTAATGTGTACCTGCATATCAGCAGTGTGTAAGTTTACTTAGGTACAGGTACACATAAGTATAATTATCAGAGTTTTCTTTTTTTTCAACAAACCAGCCGTATCCCACCGAGGCAGGGTGGCCCAAAAGGAAAAATGAAAGTTTCTCCTTTTAAATTTAGTAATACAGTGGACCCTCAACCAGCGATATTAATCCATTCCTGAGAGCTCATCGTTAATGGAAATAATCGTTAGTCAAGTTAATTTTCCCCATAAGAAATATTGGAAATCAAATTAATCCGTGCAAGACTCCCCAAAGTATTGAAAAAAAAAAAATTTTGCCACATGAAATATTAATTTTAATACACACAAACTGAAGAAGACATGCACAGTTACATGACACTTACCTGTATTGAAGATCTGGTGATGATTGATGGGATGAGAGGAGGGGAGACCGTTGATCTTCATAGTGTTTAGAAGGGGAATCCCCTTCCATTAGCACTTGAGGTAGCAAGTCTTTTTCTGGGGTTACTTCCCTTGTTCTTTTAATGCCACTAGGACCAGCTTCAGAGTCACTGGACTTCTGTCGCACAACATATCTGTCCATAGATACCTGTACCTCTCGTTCCTTTATGACTTTCCTAAAGTGGTTCACAACATTGTCAGTGTACAGGTTGCCAACACGGCTTGCAGTAGCTGTGTCAGGGTGATTTTCATCCAAAAAGGTTTGCACTTCATGCCACTTTGCACACATTTCCTTAATCTTAGAAGTAGGCAACTTCTTCAATTTCTCTATCCCCTCCTCCGAAGCAGTTTCCTCAGGTCTGGCCTCTTGCTGTTCAAGATGATCTAGCAGCTCATCAGTGGTTAGTTCTTCATTGTCCTCCTCCACCAGCTCTTCCACATCCTCCCCACTAACCTCCAACCCCAAGGACTTCCCCAATGCCACAATGGATTCCTCAACTGGCATAGGATTCTCAGGGTTAGCCTCAAACCCTTCACAATCCCTTTTGTCTACACATTCTGGCCACAGTTTTTTCCAAGCAGAGTTCAAGGTCCTCTTAGTCACTTCCTCCCAAGCCTTACCTATAATGTTTACACAATTGAGGATGGTAAAATGATCTTTCCAAAACTCTTAGAGTCAGTTGAGTTTCTGAGGTCACTACAAAGCACCTTTCAAACATAGCTTTTGTGTACAGTTTCTTGAAGTTGGAAATGACCTGCTGGTCCATGGGCTGCAGGAGTGGTATTAGGAGGCAAAAACTTCACCTTAATGAAGCTCATGTCCCTAGAAAGTCGCTCTGCCAAGTCTGAAGGATGACCAGGAGCATTGTCTAATACCAGGAGGCACTTAAGGTCTAATTTCTTTTCAATTAGGTAATGTTGTAACCAGTCATAGAAAAAGTCCCTAGTGACCCATGCCTTACTGTTTGCCCTCCACAGCACACACAAATTAGCCTTGACGACATTGTTTTTCCTGAGTGATACACCAATAAAGGCTTCACTTTGCAATCACCACTAGCATTGGCACACATCAACAGAGTAAGCCTGTCTTTCATAGGCTTATGTCCTGGGAGTGCCTTTTCCTCCTGAGTAATGTAGGTCCTGCTTGGCATTTTCTTCCCAAACAGGCCTGTTTCGTCACAATTAAACACTTGTTCAGGTTTCAGTCCTTCACTGTCTTATGTACTCCTTGAATTCCTGCACATATTTTTCAGCTGCTTTGTGGTCCGAACTGGCAGCCTCACCATGCCTTATCACACTATGAATGCCACTACGCTTCTTAAATCTCTCAAACCAACCTTTGCTGGCCTTAAATTCACTCACATCACTAGTTGCTGGCATTTTTTTAATTAAATCGTCATGCAACTTCCTAGCCTTTTCACATATGATCGCTTGAGAGATGCTATCTCCTGCTATCTGTTTCTCATTTATCCACACCAATAAGAGTCTCTCAACATCTTCTACCGCTTGCGATCTCAGTTTCGAAAACATAGTTGCACCTTTGGCAAGAACAGCTTCCTTGATTGCCGTTTTCTTGCCCACAATAGTAGCGATGGTTGATTGGGGTTTATTATACAACCTGACCAGCTCAGAGACATGCACTCCACTTTCATACTTAGCAATGATCTCTTTCTTCATCTCCATAGTAATTCTCACCCTTTTTGCTGTAGGGTTGACACTAGAAGCTTTCTTGTGGCCCATGGTGAGTTATTTTGCAGGTGCAATCACTACAAAGGGTGTGATAATATGAAATGTTCCAGTTGTATGTTTGGAAGCGACCGCGGTGGCTGGCTTGTAAACACTGGCACCCACGGGACAAGTGAGGCGCGCTCAGGCCAAAGTGGACGCGCCTCGTACGGAACGAATAGCGCTGGTCGGGTTTTTAAGCGCTAGTCGTGGCAAAATTTTTGCGTTAAAATGTATCGCTAGTCAGATTTATTGTTAATCGATGCCATCACTGGTTGAGGGTCCACTGTATATACAAGAGAAGAGGTTACTAACCCCTTGCTCCCGGCATTTTAGTCGCCTCTTATGACACGCATGGCTTATGGAGGAAGAATTCTGTTCCACTTCCCCATGGAGAAATTATCAGTTATAATAATAATGTAGGTATGTAGTCCACCCTAGGTAGTAGGTTTGTAGACAGCAACCGCCCAGGGAGGTACTACTGTCCTGCCAAGTGAGTGTAAAACGAAAGCCTGTAATTGTTTTACATGATGGTAGGATTGCTGGTGTCCTTTTTTTCTGTCTCATAAACATGCAAGATTTCAGGTACGTCTTGCTACTTCTACTTACACTTAGGTCATACTACACATACATGTTTTTTTTTGTTTTTTTTTTTTTCAACAAGTCGGCCGTCTCCCACCGAGGCAGGGTGACCCAAAAAAGAAAGAAAATCCCCAAAAAGAAAATACTTTCATCATCATTCAACACTTTCACCACCCTCGCACATTATCACTGTTTTTGCAGAGGTGCTCAGAATACAACAGTCTAGAAGCATA